>NC_052506.1:79495903-79808403 GCF_014356525.2 Nilaparvata lugens
GATGATAGAGAAGGACGAAGGAGTGACACTGCCGAAGAAGGGTGTCACCTTATTTTTGTTTCTTCCTTCTCATTTGCTCTTGCAGGCAGACAGCGTTTTCTGTCCTTGTCTCCGTGCCTCCTGTTATTACCCTCTATCGTTAGAGGGAGCTGTAGTGAGATCCACTTCAAACTGTCAGCATTCCATGTAAAAAACTCCAATGCTTCCCATTGAAGTAATACTGACAGAAGTGGATCACAATGTAGGATGTGCTTTTGGAAGGGAGTCTACTATTTCTCAGGGTGACCAACTTAACGGTAATGTTCCCAGCACGGTGCAATACCATACGTCTCTGAAAAATGTCGTACTCTATTACTATTTGTAGTATTTTTCTATTTTTTTATACATATATCATGGTAGAATTCCTTATTCCTATAGTATAGTAGCCTTGGTATAATGATATTACGCTACTATTACTATAGTGTATTTTCTGAGGAGGTGTTCAATTACTATGAGTGTATTCTTCTATACTTTACTATATACTTATACTATACTATACTTTACTATACCGGTACTATATTTGTTCTGAGGATGATGCTCAGATGAGCTTCAGGATTGTGCGTGGACAATGATAGGATAATAATAATAATAATATCGAGTGACCTGGCTGGCTCAGGTCTGGTGTCAGAGTTTTCAGGTCGCAACTGATCAATTTCATGGCCTCTGACATGACCTAACGACTGCTTTTCAGGCAGCCGGGACCGACGGTTTAACGTGTCCATCCGAAACATGATGGGATGATGAATGATAGAATGATCCCGATGATGAGATTTGAGTGGTACTAGAACTTCAGGTGGGTTCCGAACCACCGGGAAGCGATTTTTAAATCTATTCATGGTATTTAGAGGAGTTCGGCTCTGGAAGTGGTCACACTTACAACGGAAGTAGCAGGCACATGGAACTTATCTTATCGATAGCTTATTAGCGCGACCACGAAGACAATCGCTTTCAATCGTTATTTAGGAAATTTAAAATAGTTTTTCAAATACTGAAGAAGTTTACTAATTACTGTATGGTATATGGCATAGTTGATGGTGAATGTGCACAATCTGAGAGAATTATCAACATATCTAATTAACCCTTAACTAGGCAAGGATACTTTCTGATATTAGAAAAATTATTTCTTGCTTTTTTATCTTTATAAGACTTTAATAAGATACACGAATTGATAAATTTGGATTCAATATATCTTAATGGTAATGTATCTTGTAGGATACACTGCCAGGTTACCGGGAAACAAAATAATTGGAATAATAATTATTTTATTTGCAAAATTGATAATATTATCAATAAATATAAAACTTGTTTCAGTTTTGAGTATAAAATATTATTGAATATTTCTATTTTTCAGTAAGGAGAAATGCATTGCATGACATGAAGAGACTGTTCTAGTCTTTTTCATGAGAGAACCTCATTCTGATGAATTATTCATTGATATGAAATCCCAAAGGCTTTTGATGCCGTGTTATGAAAAAATCCAATCTGAAATGTAATGAGGAAGTGAACATATTACTTCCTACTTCCTAGCACATGCACTTTCCCAAGAGCATGATGTATCCAAGTTTCCATTTTACTGTACTTTTTTGTATTACATCAGAAGAAAAATATATTTTTGAGTCAATTATGTTGTCGAAAATAAAGTTTAACAAATGAATAGATTTTAGGGTTAGATTATTTGGTACGTTTTCTAGCTGTCGGGTGAGTTATGAGTGATTAAAAACCCCTTGTAGTATAGAGTATAGGTCTGTTTTCTGTATGATACAGTAAAACACCAATGTGTTTTTAAATCACACTCTCTTAAAAATTTCTTCTCTCAAAAACAAAAATTTGTGATCCATCGTCTCATTTTCTATGCCTCAGACCCTATAAGAGCACCACTTTTCGAAAATAATATCAACTAAAATTTCTGAATGCAATAGAATTGAAAACCCCGTCCCTTTAAATATTGGCGGCAACGGTGTAGTTGCGAGTTATTTAAACTTTCCGCCTTCAATTAATTGTATTTTTCATCGACTCTTGCCTTTCATATAATTGCTGTAAATCACATAAATAAAACGACAGTTTCCTCTTTTTGAGGAGGGACACACGAGGCGTTTTTCAGACGAGTCGGCACGGCACAACAGGACAAGAAGCTCTCCGATTGGCTGATTCTTGATACTACAACCCAATCAGCCAATCTATCCATTATCTTTACTATAATAATGGAAAGAGCTGGCTCATACACGTACCTACGTGATGTAGGAAAATTATGTTTGACACATCATCACGTCTGAACTACTGGACTGATTGATTTGAAATTTTGCATAAAGATCCTTCATTAACCGAGTATGGTTATAGGCCTATTTTCAAATTTCGAATTTTTTGTTACGTCAAGTTTTCATTTTGCAAAGTTTTAAAACAGACCCTTGCGAAGGACGGGTTACCTACTAGTAATATAATATATTTTCTTCTATTCTTCAATGATGAGGAAATAAAAATGCCCCATTTACAGTGTCAGACTCCATCTTCGGTTCATCATTTTTTCTAGGAAAAGGTTTTAATTAAATTATTAAAAAAAAACATAATTACAAATATTCTATCAAGGGGATAATCGCTTTGCTATGCTGCCAGATCGTCTTTTAACAATGTAGAATTGATTGATAATTAATTAACAAAATATTTCATCTCAATTATGAAAATTCATAATGAAATTATTGAAAAATATAATTTCTTGCTTGATAAAATATAATTGATTATTTAAAACCAGAATGAACCGTTAATATTACATCAATAAACCTGTATCAGCTACCGTCTATAGAAAGCATTGCCAAGACAGAGGATCGGCAACGTTTCTCTCCTATCTTTCTCCACTGCCATTATAACGTGGACCTCACTATAGTAACATGCATCTGGGGAGGGTTTTCCTGTCCTGTCGTGCCGTGCCGACTCGTCTGAAAAAACGCCTCGTGTGTCCCTGCCCATACATTGTAATATAAGATAAGTTACTAAGTTCATATACTACAAAAATAGGGGTAGGTACAGTAATGAGAAAACACTTTTTAAACTTTGTGCCGGTTGCACAAAACCCGGTTAAATTTTAACCTTGATTAATATCACGAGAACCAATCAGAGAAGGCCTTTTTTATAAGACGGCTTCTCTGATTTGTTCTTGTAGAATTAATCACGGCTTTTGTGCAACCGGGCCTTAGTCAATTAAGAGCGAGCTAAATCTGAACGATGTGTGTAAACAATAATATTATTGTGTGAAGAATTTTTGATGAAAGGAGGTCTTTACTCAACCAAACGAACGGTAGAACGTGAATAATTAAAAGCTGGAAGAGCCAAAACGTTTCTTCCAAAACGGGACATGCTTCACCGGCAACAATGCTCGGTCTGTTGGGTTGGCAGCATTGCAGCTTTTGGCTTCCCGGCTCCAAGGGGTATTGTTTACAGTTTGCCAGAAAGCTTCCTTCTCGACTGGTGCATCTCTGCGGTTGTGTTCACGCTTCCCATCTTCGGTTTTAAATTACCTCGGTAATCATTTTGCTGAGCACCAAATGGTTGTAATTTCCATCATGTCTGAAGTGGTTTAAATTGTTACATTCGAATTTCGTCCAGGTTTTAACCATATTTACAAGCATCGTACGGTAGTGATAGTGGTTTGTTGTGTGGTTGCAGATTTGTGAAAGAACCCAGGAGGGATCTGACTGAGGTAACCCTACTTTTATTTTACAATAATATAGCTTTTTATCTATTAAAACTTAAAAATTAAAACGTATCATGCAACTAGGTTATAAAAAACACCAAAAGTTGTAGTTTAGAGTGCGATTCGGTACAGTACTTTTGAAAGACGTTCTTTTACCCCAAGAGGCAACGCATTAATTTATACTGACTGTGCTTTTATATTGCTAGATGTTCACACAAACAAAATTGTGTCATCTGAATAAACTTTGGTTGTCTATAAAAATTAGTATTGCCTTTGTCCTTTGAAGTATTGAAGTAGTGGGCTACCAGCACTTGCATTGAATGAAGGGCTACTATCCAGTACCTACCTATTCACTGACTATACAAGGGTAGAACGCCCTTACCATACGGTATGTAAAATTAGAATCTTCAAAATCGGTACAGTATTTGCATATTTCTATTGATCTGCAGTATATCAGAATTGTGAGATGGTTACTAAAATTCCCAAAAGTGGGAAATGTGGAGAGTAGGTAGGCCTATAGACTACCTACTAATTTCTGAGCAAATTTTAAGTGGTAAGAATCTGAGCATATAATTCCATATCGTTCACCACATAATTTTCATTTGTAGGACCATTAGCCAGCCAGATGCGCTGGGAGGGTCATCACGTCAAATATACATATTTCACACAAAAGTTTTTGACAACACTTACCGTACCTTGGATAATAGAGGCTTTTATCTGAAAGCGGTTGTCAATAACAATATTCCAAATGTTAAAATTAGTTTAGATGTATTGTTACTGAAATGTAGGATACTATCAAAATATTTAGATACCATTTAATTAATTGGATTTCTGTCTACATTTGAAAGGGAAGGGTTGATGTAGACAGCAGACAAAAGAGAAGCCATAGTTGGATAGGGGTCATGGGTTGTCTGCTCTGCATTCTTTCCAAGCTTTTGTGCATCAATGCATTTTGGCGTTCAATATTTCATTACACTGAAAGCACCGCCACTACGTACTTTTATGATTTTTGTTTATAGAAGCATGATTCCGGCCGCTTTACTTATTAGGCCTTAGGCTGTGTACAGCAATATGATGTTAATGAGATATGATGAAAATAGATCTAGGCCTAGAGTTTTCATTGTGCTCAGTTTTCAAAACCACTCAGAGGTAATTTAAAAAGAAATATAGTGGCGCTGGTCACCGAAGGGTCACCCGTCCAATGGGAGTACCAAGATCTTGCCAGTTTTCTTATAAATGCTTTATTACAAACCAGTCCTGCTACTGTGTTAATCGGGTTAATAACCCGTTTGATATGATTGATTAAATGGAGGCAGAAAGCATTTTTTATGTACCTCATATCAAAATCGACATGTTTTTTAAAGTTACAATGTGCCTTACATGATATTCATAATTTCCTTAGTACTTCATCCTATAGCTAATTTCCTATAGTTTTTCTTGAACAACTCTATAATTCACACCACTTATAATTTTGTTCATTAACCAAATTATTGTATCCCAGTTATGTTGTTGAAACTACACCTATATCACAATCAACGCCGGACTGGCCAGATCGGCTGTATCTGAACTCCTATTAGCTTATTTCTGATCAACAAAATCACTGCTCTCATTGGTCAGTTTGTGTTTGGTTGAATTTTCTGAATCTGTATTCCTATTTGCTCATTTCTAATCAATAAAAACACTGATCTCTTATTGGTCAGCTTGTGATTGGTTGATTTTTCTGTATCTGTACTCCTATTGACTCATTTCTGATCAATAAAAACACTGATCTCTTATTGGTCAGCTTGTGATTGGTTGATTTTTCTGTATCTGTACTCCTATTGACTCAATTCTGATCAACAAAATCACTGCTTCCTCTCATTGGTCAGAAGGCAAAAAGTGAATTTTTCTAAACTTTGTCTCATGATAGAATTTGACTGTGAAAGTCCGTCGATTTTACAACTCTTGTATCAGTAATCGAGGTTCTTCATGTTACCAGCTACAATACTTTACTAATTCATTGTAGGTAGGCACCGAATTAAGATTTAGCTGCTGGCTCTTCCAATGCCCGGTCTGCAATTGCTTTTCCTTGATTACCCCAGACACCATAGTGAGACTCACTTCAAAATGACAGTATTTCCTGTAAACAAAATGAATGCTTTCCACCCAACAGATGGTGATAGTTGCAGTGGATGTCACTGAATCCTCCATCTTGATTGGAGTTGCCCGGCAATAAATTGAGTTACAATTCCATTAGGAAGTTCACAATCATCCCTCCTACCCTTGTGCATTTTTCTCCTTCTCGTACACTCATGCACCTGGTACCTGGTAATCTCCAGTGAAACTCTTATTAAAGCTCTTCATATTTGGATACTTCTGTTGTGAAATTCATTTCAAACTGTTTGCATTCATTACCCTATTATATTAAGCGAGCAATTTCTGTATATCTGTTTATATTTTATGTCTGGTTACTTATGTTCAATGGATCTCGAAAACGGCTCTAACGATATTCACGAAATTTGGAACATAGTAGGTTTATGAAATAAAAAATCGATTGCACTGGGTCTCATCCCTGGGATAACTCGCTGAAGGACATGAAAAGTATAATAATTATTCATCCTTGGAAAAACAGATGATAATTTCGTCATCTGTCGAAACAGATGATGCGTGAGTGTGAGAGAGACAGAATTTTTTTCCAGATGTGTAATCAATCAGCGAGAAATTTTAATCGACTTTATCAAATAATCTATTTTGTTGACATGACATGATATTCATTCTAAACTAGACTATATCATAATTTTCAAAAAGCTATTCATTATTTGACAATTCTAAGTGATTAGTGAGTGTTATTTTGTTATTCAATTTGGTTTGTAAATAATCTAAATTAGAACTTTTTTGTTTTGAAATGTTTGTACTCAAATATTGAACCTGAATTCAAATGTATGGAACATAACGTACTTTCTGGACTATTTATATTATATCTTTAATATTTATAGTTTATAAATCAAAATTCGGGGAAGAAACAGTTTTGGTCTGTGCCTGTTAGTCCTTCCTCAATCATTTTGAAGAATTGTGTACTGTTTATCAATAGTTTATAAATAAGTAACTAGCGAAGCTCGGTGCCCCGATATTAAATTTACTTAACTTATAGCTACTCAACACAGAGAACAATAGACGGATCATTTGATGTCCTGTGTACTCAATCAATGATAACTGTGCAAAATGATTCTCACCATGTAAGGTCTTGAAACTTCTTGTCTTATGTGTCTTGAACGGTATAGCCTAGTATTTTCATTAGTTCTGGTTATCTGTCTTAATCAATCGTGCTTCTACCAACTACATATTCATCACTAATATTGTCTCATTTGGAATTCGTGAACTCTCTATTTATTCCTGGTGTTACCATACCAGGGTTGGTGATTATGTGTCTTTGTCTCTGTTGAATAAATAAATATCACTTTATTTTTCGTGTGATCTTGAATGGCTATTAAATGCCTTGTAAAATATCTCGTATTTCTATAGCCCATTATCTCTTTATTATTTGCTCTAACTCTACCCTCCTTGGCAAAAAAATGAAGGCAGCAATTCTATCATAGCTTAAAGTCCTTTTTCACTAAATGTAGGTACTCTATTCTCCAGAGGTTCCCCTGTTGGAAATTTGTGGAGCAATATTTGTCCATAGTCTACTTAGAATGGATCAATAATCAATAAATCATTTCTTACTTCATACGTATGTCGCTTTCCTATGCTTTCAACCCAATGTTGTTTCCCGAGCTTCAATTGAGCGTCAGGTCTGGTGTAAGAGTTTTCAGGTCGCACCTGATCAATTTCAGTGCCTCTGAAATGTTGACTGTTATTAGGCAGCCGGGACCGACGATAAGCGTGTCCATCCGAAATACGGGAGTGGCCGGTGATTCAAGATTCAAGATTTCTTTATTGCGAAAAACATTTATATACAAATGCATAGCATCGTCATAAATTAAACATATAGAAAACTATCTTGCCCGGGCCGGGATTTGAACCCGGGCCTCTGAATAAAAGCCAGCATCTAATCCAATCATTACAACACAGAGAAAGACGACTTGCTTGCAACAAAACGCTGTTCTTCTATAACTTTAATTGATATTTTGGAATGGATCCAGTATTTATTTTATGATGTACATTATAAAATCCATTTAGAATGTGATTTTAATTGAACACTGTATAAAAATGTATTCAGCATGTGATTTCAAGATGAACAATATGGAAATTGATTTAGTTTGTAATTTTAGATGAACACTATGAAAACGCATTCAGTATGTGATTCTAGACTTTCAAATGGGTAGCCTACTATAAAAATGCATCTACAATATCATTGAATTAGACGAACACCATACAATTTAAATTGATTCATAACAGGGAAGTCTGGTTTTTTAGTTGGGCTGATGTTGTGGGAACTTCGGCTCCTACACACTTCTGGTATGTACACCAGTACAGATCTATATACATATTTCTGTTCATCTCAAATGTGTCCATCACACACACATATATAATTATATCTGTTTATCTCAAATGTATATATACACATCTTTGGTCTTCAGCTAAAAGTGAATCTAATGATAGCTGATGTCCAAAGCTGTATAAAAAACACTTCGAAGATTCGCTTAAAAGTGACAGTATTGGATGAATGGGGAACATGGATGTTAACTGCGAATGAATGCTGACGGATTTTGAAGTAAATCGCACTGTATGGCTTTTTCTAATGGCAACAAGCAGGCCTACATGTTTTTTTTTTTTTTTTGAAAGCAGAGTTTGATTAGGGGAAGGGGGTAGTGAAGGTCGAGGGGGGTGCCTTGTGCGGCTCACGGCTCTCTTTTCATGGTTGAGAAAGTCCGAGGGCAAGCAGAGCGGACAATGAATTCTAATGAGCAAAAAGGAGAAGCGTAATCCTGGCTGAAAAGTCTGTGTACTTGGGCAATTTCTAATCACCTCGTTATGTGCTCTACAATTATTATCGTCGGCTTTTAACAATGGTAGTGGATTAGTGTGATTCAGTAAGGTGTATACTCACTTGCTATAATTATGGAGTATGGAGCCTTAGAGTGGAGAAATAAATTATTCTCATTTTTCAATTTATTGGGTGTTGTAAGACAACAGCTACAGCCGCATGTTGAATTCTTAGTGAATTTTTCGTTGATGACTTACATTTTGCAGTTTGATTCTTCCATTGTGTTTAATTGTTTTGTGCTAAGTTGTCTCTTGTATCAATTAATCCATATACCTTTCAGCCTCAACACTGGAATACTACTCCCAGACCAAAACAATTGTAAAAATATGAAATACATCATATTCTTCACAATTAATACAGTCTGCAAGCCGTCCTTCCAGCGTGATACTCACAAGCTCTAGGCTTAAACGTGGGAATGTGATGATGAGAGATGAGCTGAATATGGAAGTGGGTTTCGAACCATCGGGAGGCAATTTTTCGACTCGAATTGACAAATAGTGAAACAAGGTTTCTATTGAATAATGTGTACTCTCCAGTTCTGGAGGTTACTAATTGACTTGTCCCAGGAATTACCTGGTTCTTGATTGAGAAATTGGATATTATCATGTGAGGACTTCACATGAGCGAAGTGAGGTCTAAAATTCAAGTCGGCGGTTTTGCATTTTTCTTTATGTTTCTATGTTCTGCATTTATGGCGAAATGCGGCAATAGATTTTAATGAAATTTGACAGGTATGTTCCTTTTTGAATTTCGCGTCGACGTATATATAAGGTTTTGTAATTGTTTTTTTTTTTACATTTGAAAATGTAAAATTTCGTGTGTCTATATGTATGTAACGCACTTACTGCCAAACGCGTTGATAGAATTCTATGAGATTTGGCAGGAATATTCCTTTTTTTATTTGCGCGTCGATGTATACACAAGGTTTTTTGAAATTTTGCATTTCAAGGATAATATGAAAGGAGAAGGAATTTCCTCCATACTCCGATATCACTTTATATAATTATATAATCTACTCTGAAGATAGGATTTATCAGACCATAGAACTATTCATCATAAATCAGCTGTCGAGTGGATTATTAATTGCATGCAATAGCGCCTGCAATTAATATAAAAAATCAGCTTCTGTGTGGACTATTAATTGCATGCCTCATTGAATGCAATTTTTATGCACTATTAAATGTACTATTGATTGCATGCAATTAATAACTAAAATAAGATGGTATTTTCTCTCGACCTTCCTCTTCTTTCAACTCGGGCTGACCTGTTGCCAGTATGTCTTGAAGGAGATTAGCTTTTGATGTTAGTATTTTTGATACACCAATCCCAACAGCCATTAGCCGTTTTCACACCGATATCTCGCCGACACGACAGGACAGGGCAGAATTTTTACTCTGACAGTATGGACAGAGGAGGCTGTGGTTTATAACTGCGCGAGGTCTACTGTTCACAGAACTACTAGTATAAATTATTTTAATGAATCTGATGAAATACAAGTAGTAAATGAATCATTTCACATCAAAATGTGAGCATTCGTCCTTACAAATACTTGACATCAATTTAGCTAATTTCAATTTTAAGCAAATCTCAATTTGTAAATTTAAACTGACAGCATCTCTTATAAATAGCATAAATTCTTCCTATTTAACTGATGCTGACAGTTTAAAGTGAATCTCACTATAACAAGCCCATCATGTTACCTCATAACACGGTTTTACGGCGAGTTTGAAGACCCTTGTTAGTTGCTACTTACTGTTGAAACCCGTAATTTACTGGAATAGCCTGAATCTATACATAGCGCTTATTCTGTAGTCTGTTCTATTTTATATCTTCCTCAATTTTCTTCCCGGTTTATTTAATTTAGAACTTTGCCCAGCTCTCAATTAGTATCCTTTAGTTAAATGTAGAAGAAGAATACAATGTGTTCAGTTTTATTTCATTGAAAGTGAGGTTATTGTTGCAGTAGCCAAGCTTTTAGCTATGAAGTACACTTTATAATAATAATAATAATAATAATAATAATAATAATAATAACATATCATCAGAGATCTGAGCATAAGTGATAAATGCAGGCTTTGCAACGCTGCAGTAGAAAGTATTCAGCACATAGTTTCAGGCTGCTCAATATTGGCACCAAAAGAGTATTTGAGGCGACATAATAATGTTGCAAAAATAGTGCACCTGAAATTGCAGCAGGAATTTGACTTCTTTGAAGAAATGCCCCCATACTATTCTTACTCTCCTCCTGCATTTATTGAGAGAAACCAGATTAAGATCTATTGGGATGTTCAACTGATCACTGATAGGCAAGTCATTCATAACAAGCCTGATATCCTAATGTTGAACATGAATCAAAAAGAAGCCTTGATAATTAATTGATGTAGCCATACCAGCAGATGAAAATTGTCAAAGAACAAGAGGTGAGAAATTGAGGAAGTATCAAGAGCTAGCATTTGAGCTCAAAGATATGTATGGGCTCAAGAATGTTAGAATAATCCCAATCGTAATATCTGTGAATGGTCTGATTCTTAATTCAACAGTGGAGAGCTGGCATTGTACGCCAAACGCTCCAACATACTTGGTAAAATACTTTATCAATAATAGAAAATAATGCAAAGAGGTTGCATAAATTTTGCCCCTCTTCGCATAAGCTATCCGCAACTGCGTGAAAAAGAGAATAATAATATCGTGTGACCTGGCTGGCTCAGGTCTGGTGTCAGAGTTTTCAGGTCGCAACTGATCAATTTCAGGGCCTCTGACATGACCTAGCGACTGCTTTTTAGGCAACTGGGACCGACGGCTTAACTTGTCCATCCGAAACACGGGAGTGTTCCGAGAAAAATATCTTGCCCGGGCTGGGATTCGAACCCGGGCCTTTGGATTATAAAGCAAGCATCTAATCCACTCGACTACGGCCACTTTATAATGACAGTGGAGAAAGATAGAGCAGCGATGCCGATTCTCTGCCTTGTCACTACCTTCTTTAGAGGATACCTGATACTGGTATATCTGATGTGATATTAACTGTTCATTCTTCTTTAAAATAATCAGTTATATTTTATTCGTCAAAAAATATATTTTTCCTACAGATACCCTGAAAAGTGACCATTTCTGCACTGATTGCAGTCCACAAAGAATCACTTTTCCGCACTAGTGCGCAAAGTGAGTACTTTGCGTACTCCAGATTTGCAGCATGACAACGCAAAATAGTTAGTAGGTTATATGGAGCACCAGTGCAGCAAAATCAAAATTAAGTTGGTAACTGTGACTGGTGCACGTTATAATAATCTTGTTGGGGTGGACAACAGTGGATGACAGCCGCCCCGCCATTCAAACACATATACTACATTCTATTTCAAATAAATTAAGGTTTTTATTAATAACAGCATCACAAAGACAAACATTTGATGGATTTCAGGCAATTTCACCCATAATTACCCACTTTTCATATTCAATGGTAACTGTAGGAAAAATTTAATGTGAAATACGTGCGCAAATTTCCTCTGCTGCACTCAACAAACCATTCCGCCCTCGCCTACGGCTCGGGCGTAAACGTTTCTTTCGGTGCAGCAAACTGTCACTTAGCGCACTAGTTGCACAAATAACTATTCCAATAATTAAATAATGAATTTCCATAATTGAGATTAAATATTTGTTATGAATTCCTACATTGTTAAAAAACGATCTCGAAACGTTGCGGAGTTAGAGAAGGATAGCGCTATCTGCTTTGTCGATTGATAGACAAGGATAGCAACACCAATGTTGATCAAATACTGCCATTATAAAGTGGACCTCACTTTAGGAAGATGATAGAAGGATAATAGAAAAGGATAGCAACACCAATGTTAATCAAAGACCTCACTAAAGTATCGTATCCACCACTACCATCGATTAAAGAAATAATCCTTAATATTATTATAGTCAAATCATTTTAAATAATACTTTGAATATTTCCTTACTTTATGCCACTTCTTATTCACTACTATCAGTCAGCATACCTTATACCTTATTTATCTCTTTTCTGTATAGGGCTACTTTTTATAGAAATAGAAAGACTAATAAAAATCTCAGTACCCTTTTTGGATAATTATTTAATCACAACATGTTGCCAAGTGGCTTGAAAATGGCATCAATGTCCGAAACATGTTGAGATTTTTATTTTTCTTTCTATTTCTTATACCTTATGTATAATAACAACAGTGCTCCCCAACTATAATGCTAACAGTATAGAATTGTATCTCACCATACCTATGTGACGTCATAACTCACCCTTCACCCCTAACTACTAAGAACAACACCCCTAAGAGCAACTCACCGTTGATATTTTTATTGCTCTTATCTTCAATATTCAGCGTAATCTAATAGTTAAAAAGACATTTGCTAAATCGTCTGTCCACAGCTATCACTTGACCAATGAGTGAGAGGGACTTAGTAAGAGAGACATGTCAGTGAGAGAGACATTGTAAGGGAGACATGTCAGTGACAGAGAGAGAGAAAGATTGATTGATTGATTGATTGAGTACTTTATTTATGTAGATTACAATATATACTGGCTTATACACTTATATACAATAGCTTACAATACAGCAAAATTATAGATGCATTTACATAATATAGACTAAGAAAATAATTATTGAAGTGTATATGATATGAAAAAGCAATTTGTAATATAATAACCATAGATAATAATCATATTGTTATGCATCTACATAAATTGGCGGAGCTTTGGACATATCAATGTCCATTCTTCGGAAAGAATATTAAAAATATCCTCCCCACTAACTTTCTACCAAAACTCGAAAGAGAGTTCGAGTACCAAAAAGAAAGAGAGAAATCTCAGTAAGAGAGACATCTCCTTTCCCTACTTGAATAAAAGCTGGCAGATGAATTAAGTGATTTGTGGGTGGAGGATCTGATTGCGTTGAGAGACAAGCTATCGGTTTCTCTTGCGCATGATGGCCTTTTTAATAGATGTGGACTTTTTCTCCCTATTCAATTTGTGTTTAATTGAATTGGTTTATTCAATCTTTATAATTAATCATTGCCATTCTTGGTTTTACACAGATATTCTTTCTTACATATTACAGATATTGGCACTTACATTTGAACGACTCTAGATTGACTTTTTCTAGAAGTTGATTCTCATCAAGATAGATTTTCGTATTTATACTTTTTCCTGTATAGCATTTTATCTCCCTTTTATCTTTATAATTAATCATTTTCATTCTTGTTTTTACACAGATATTCTTTCTTCTTTCTTTTCTCTTTTTATTTTTATCTTCTATTATTATTTGATTCTATTTCATTTAATAATTATTCTTATAATCAATTATTATTGTTTACAATTACTTCAATGATTATTTGTATTCTTCCATATTAATTGTATATTTATTCATTTTTTTATGTTCTTGTATTTCAAATTGTATAATGTGTTGAAAATATTGTATTGTGTGAAGGATGCAAAATGGGTTTATCCTGTTATCTCCATTAATAAAATTATTATTATTATTATCTCTTCCAACAGATTACAACTTGTGAAACTTAACTACTATAATAGAATAGATCACTTGTGAAACTTAACTACTATAAATAGAACATTTTAAAATCCCGGGTGTTTACTTAAAAATATATTTACTTAAAAAAATGATCTACACAAACCAATTTTACATCACATTACTCACAGAAGTATCAAGTTTATGATGATGTACTATAAGTGTTCTTTGTGCCCTCATTTTGAGGCTCGGACGACATCTAGACGGTAGCCAAATTCATCCCAGACTGTTCGCAAAATGTCTTATCGGACTGTAGCTACTGTTTAGTTATTAGTTATTAGTTATATTAGTTATCCTGGTTTTAGCTCCTCAATATCAAGTGCTAAGGGAGGAATATAGACACGATCTTTAACGTTGTTCCTCTATTAGAACTTGATATTGAGGAGCTATAAAAAGCAGGATAACTGATGCAGTAGCTACAGTCCGAGAAGACAGACATCTTGCGAACAGTCTGGGATGAATTTGGCTACCGTCTAGATGTCGTCCGAGCCTCAATAGGAGGGCACATATAACACTAATCTTATAGACTAATATATCATCATGAACTTGATACTTCTGTGAGTGATTTTATGTAAAATTGGTTTGTGTACAACATTTTAAAAAATGAATATAACTGTTTAAAATTGGGTCATTCTTTTTGAAACACTCGGTACATTCAAACATGACCAGACATCTTATTAATTATTTGAAACATTTTGCAGAATTTTTTTTTTCATTAACTTATATCAGAATTATGTTCTTTTCCAATTTCGTTCTGAAGTGGTTTATAATAAACTTGATAAATATTGATGTTTTTGTTTGGTCCTTCATTGGATTTATTAGCATCATCAAAATTATTTCTTGATTGAACTGAACTTTTAAATTATAAGATCACCAGATCTAACTAGCCATCTATATATTTCATCGAAGATGCTATCTCGTTTGTAAAAGACAAAACTTTGGAATACTATATTAAATTGTTATTGACTGCTTAATAAATTCTTAACATATTTGCAATATCTTGCTTAATGATGAACTGAAAACGCAATTCACAAATCCGTTATCCGTTTTCAAATGGTGACACTCAGACCAGTCGATTCTAGTCTCCGCGACTGTCACCATTTGAAAACACATGCTCTCGACTAGAGTCGAGTCTCTTCTCGACGTGAGTCGCGTAAGTGTGAGTTGAGCCTTAGACATGAGCCAGAATATCATAATAATTGACATACTGCACTCAGCTTGCATCTTGCAGTTGATTAACTCAGTGCAAAAGTTCTAAGACGTTAACATGATACAGCATTTCCTGTCATCGAACGTGAGTAGTGTTCAAAATAGTAGATGGGTGATTTGTACATTCGTTTGGCACAAGAGGGCCAAGCTATTATCCAATAGTATATACTTTACTACTTCGAGTGGAGGGGTCGGTCGTCAATTCTATAATGGTAGCAATGCATACCAGTTCACTATGAGGCTATGAATCAAAAGTGTAATAAAAATATGGTCATCTCTCTTTCTCTCTCATACTCTCTTCCTCTCTTAGATCGTTTCTGTTATTTTGGTGCATCGAAACTCTCTCTCTCACCTGCCTGTCAGGGAGTTTAGTTCCACATGAGAGGAGATGATTTTTACACACACTCTCTCCCCCCTCTAACTATCTTTCTCTCTCTCCTTCTACCAACCCCATGCTTATTATTATGAGTCACCTCTCGGTGGCATGTGAATTTTGAAATGTCGGCCTATTAGTAATCCAATAAAAACTCGAAAGTGCGCTACCTTTCGACAATACCGGTACAGTTACATCAAATAATTTATTCAAAAGGACCACGCATTTTAGTGGCATGGGAAGGGTGTTGAGTTGAGGTTTTCAGTGTTCGAATTATTCATGACAACTGTAGTCATGTCTAACAATATTTCATGAATGGAAGTAACTTTTTGTAGTTTTGGGTGGAACAGAGAGGCTTCTTCGTGCAATCTTATTATTTTTAGTGCTTATCAAAATATTGTAAATTCATTCATTCATTGGATAAATTACAATCTCCAATCACAATTGAATAATTACAATATCGGAATGAAAAAGCAGTTGCTAGCCCGAAACTTCTTCTGTTCCTAAATTTTGTCGAAATGTTCAAAGTAGGGTTGAGTTCACATCTCAACAATTTTCACTTCAAAAATAAATAACTGGAATACACTATATAATTCTGATTTTGAATTTTTATTGATTGATAGAAAAGTCAAATAAAACACAAACAAATTTCTATTATAATTATAATCGAGTAATTGTTGATTTACGTTCGTCAAATACAGATTTCCAAATTGAGAGAATTCTTCATCTACTTCTACTAAACGTAATTTGTAAATGATTCAAAACCACTACAAAGTATGATCAATTTTTTTTGCTACGAACACAACTGACAAAATCTTATGGTTTTGACATGAAAAATCCCTCTTGACTTGAACATCCTGTGTAGATATATTGTACTGTATTCTTATACTAGTAGTTCTGTGAACAGTAGACCTCACGCAGTATACTTATCCACAAGTACCGGATTGAATCTATAGACCTTATGGAAATACAGAAATAGACTGGCTTCTCCACACATCTGTATAATCACTTGTCAGCTGATTTATGATGAATAATTCTATAGTTTGATTTTTACTCTAATATTGGCGTATGAAGGAGGCTCCTTTTTCCTTTTATATTATCCTTGAAATGCAAAATTTCCAAAAACCTTGTACATACGTCGACGCGCAATTAAAAAAGGAACATACCTGTCAAATTCCATGAAAATCTATTACCGCGTTTCGCCGTAAAAGCGCAACATATAAACATTTAAACATTAAGAGAAATGCCAAACCGTCGACTTGAATCTTAGACCACACTTCGCTCGGTCAATGAATCTTTACAGTAGACAAAATCAAAAACAGAGAAGGTAAATATTAGGCTAGGCACACACCAGTTAGTCAAGACAAGACAAGACATAATCAGACACGTTTAGTCTCAATACTTCACATTGTTGCTTATGACGCAACTCACACTGATTAGTCATTGCAATTAGACATGTCTTCATAAGCAAGTAGGCCTATGTGAAGTATTGTGACTGAACGTGTCTGATCATGTCTTGTCTTGTCTTGACTAACTGGTGTGTGCCTAGCCTAACCAGTGTACGCCCAGCCTAAAACTGAAATAAAATATACTAAAGATCCATACAATCGATATTTTAATATCGATCCAAGTTATCACTGATGCACTCAAAATAAAGTTCAGTCATTCTCTCGATATATTTCTTTACAAAAGCATTGTTGCTTTCTTCTTCTTCTTCTTCTGGATTGCCTAACTAAGAACCACAGTAATTCACCATTAACCATTATCATAATTATCATCAACGTCATCTTTATTATTATTTACGTTGGTCTCCCGCTTTCGCCTCCAATACTCCTAGTTCATTATCTTCTTTTGGATTGGCCAACTAAGGACCACAGTAATTCACCCTTAGCCATTATCACTAACTACCATCTCATGATAGTATAAGAGCATGATAGTATTGTCACAAGAATTCGAACAAGTTACTGGTGACATTACTGGATTTTCAATTAAAACTATTTCATCTCTATGTATTTCTGGTTTAATAATTTGAAAAACCAATCATCACCGAACAGAAAAATGCGAAAAATTTAAAATCATGACAGTGTTTTCTCAAGAACTTGTCACTGATGACAGAACCGGAATTACGAAGAAAATCGTTTCATCTCTAGATAACTCGACTGGACACCATAAGAAATTCCCTTCAACCCGACCGAACTATGTACTGAATCGAGATCAATGTCTCTGAGATAGTTCAATATGCGAACGGAAAGAAGAAAACTGAGGACCTGAGACGTGACTGAGGAGATATATTGGACATGACGAAAGCAGAGGGGTATAGTGGTGAAGGAGAGTAGGATATATTGTGGATATATACGTATATAATATGATAAAGTACAGATAGAAGAGTAAAGTAAAAAGAGTTAGAGTATTGAGTGACTATACTGTACTCTGTGGATGCTGTTCTGAGATTCTCTCTAAACTGTCAGTGTTCCTAATGGATAACATTAATGCTTCTCATTAAATCAATGCTGACAGTTTCAGGTGGATCTCATCTAAGTTCAAGTCCCTACCGCCGACGCATCACCACTAAAGTGAGTTTCAGCATTGGTTTAATGGAAAGCTTAGATGTTACTCTATAAAGAACTCTGACAGTTTAAAGTGAATCTGAGAAACCAAAACCACAGAGTCGCGGCAATTGTAGGCCTAATGGCTCGGCAGACATTCCGATATTACCGTAATTTTATTTTACCGATCATTACCCTGATCGCCGTATCTAAGAACCTTGCGTCTTCCATTCGGATGATTCCCGGGATATTTTCCACGTGGTGGAAGGACTGAAAAATTCCTCTGAAGAAGATTTCTCATCCTGTGCAAGCTACGTGCGGTTCTTTGTCTCTAGGATTCCAGTTTTGTTCAGTCTTTGTTCGTGCTACTTTTGCTGATATTCAAGTTTGAGAAGATAGAGCTAGAGAGTGCAGAATGTAGCATCCTTTTTAACATTCTATATTGTTACATTCGAATTATTGTTAAAACATATATAAAAAGAGAGTTAGAGTATTGAGTGTCTATATATTCCGTGGATGCTGTTCTGAAATTCACTTTAAACTGAATTAAAACATCATTATTGTTTAACATCTTTAAATCAACAAGAACTTTATGATGTGATCCAAGTGAAGGTGGGTTTTAGTTTGTGCTTAAATGTCGTCGTCGACCACGACAGGAAGAGGATCTCAGATAGACTAGATTTCAATTTGTCTAAATAAACTAAAAGGTTCTGTTTAATTATGTTTAAAAGGGGGAGATAAAGTTCCTACTTTGAAATGGCAATAATATGTTGATATTATTCGAAATGTTTTGATGGTAATAAACACAAATAACGAAATCAGCTGTTTTCAGCACATTTGGAATTTGAACAATATGAATGTCACCCGACAATAATGCCTGTGGTTGTCGACGTCGGAAGTTGTTGACGCTCAAACAACAATGACAATAGACATACAGAGTCATATGTATGGGAACCCTTCAATAAATTGGAGACTGTTGTAGGTATAATACTGTAACTTTCAGGATAAGTTATTGGTCAAATACTCTACCTTTTGAGGTACAACTGAATTTCAACCCCTCATAAGGGGGTGACTTAGGGGTTGTAACTAGAATATTTCAAATGTAAACATCCATTGTGTGGTACATCATTTCCAGGGTCTTTTAAAGGCAAGAAAGATGGCATCAATAAAAATGTTCTATGATATCTGTATCCAGAATGGCGGCTAATTGAAGTTTTAGTTATTAAAGAAATGAGGGATTGTAACTCAAATATTTCAAATGTAAACACCCATTGTGTGGTACATCATTTCAAAAGCCTTTTCAAATCAAGAAAAATGACATCAATAGAAATGTTCTATGATACTTGTATCTAAAATGGCGGCTAATTGAAGTCTCAAGTGAAAACTAAAACTTCAATTTTCCTTGCTTAGAAAAGGCCTTTGAAATGATGTACTACACAATGGGTGTTTACATTTGAAATATTTGAGTTACAACCCCTAAGTCACCCCCTTATGAGGGATTGAAATACAGTTTTACGTCAAAAGGTCTCGACCAATAACTTATCCTGAAAGTTACAGTATTATAATTATCTACAACAGTCTTCAACTTATTGAAGGGTTGCTATACATATAACTCAATCTGTATAACAAATTATGAGAATACCTTGAATTAGAATGAGAAAAGTTACTTCAAGATTCAAGAATTTTTGTGATTAATTGATGACTACATAATTAAAGACTGCATAACCCTGAAGTATTCATGAATAAAGAATATGTTTTGCTAGACGCACTGCTATTCATCTTTTAGCTGGCAACGAACGAAGTGCAATAACTAAAATCAATACTGTCATTAAAAAGGAAGTGCTGAACAAGTACACTGCTTATTGATCCCAGCCTGGTGAGCCTAGGGGTTTTTCTACTTGGTGACTCACCATGCGTCTGGCGAAGTCTTTCCCTTCCACCTGAGAAACCCCTCGTCCAACTACTCTACTGTTTTATTTGAGAAAAGGATTGCGTTGTGATGAATGATAAAATTAACTTAGTCATAAAATTATACATAATAGATTGATTTGGTGAATACCTAAAATAATATTGTGATTTTGTGAATTTCAACAAAGTTCTTTTTTTGTGTTTCAGTCAAAAAAAAAATCTTTCAGTGATTTGAACTGAACTCATTGCTAGCGATCAGACACGTGTCTCTGCTAGCAATTATTGCCGGTAAAATGAGTACAACTGGGATTTCAGTTATGTTATAACTAATTTATTTTTATTATTTCTAGAATAGAGTATATTCTGAATTTCTGTAGGATGTACCCAATTATTATGTGAATTTGTAATTGTATAAATCTTGTATATATGGCAAATAAATTGAATTGAATTGAATTGTGAGTTTGAAATCTTTGAGCTGAGCTGAGAACCCACTTGGGTTGAGATCCATTTCGAAGATTTGAATCCACGAATTGGATTAGTTGAGTGTAGGTTTATCTACCAAGGAAAATAAGTAGGTTGCACAAAAGCCTGTTAAATTTTAATCATGATTGAATTCTATGAGAACCAATCAGAGAAGGTTTTTCTGAAAAGATGGCTTGTCTGATTGGCTCTCCTGGCAGTTAATCGGGATTAAAAGTTTAAAAAAACGTTTGTGCAACCAGGTGAAAAAACATAGAATAATAATAGAGAAATCTCTCCCTTCATCGTTTCTCTTTAGTTGAGTTATATTATTAGCCTAATACATCAATATTGTGTAATAGCTAGTTCCCTTTATCAATATTGCTGTTGTAGGATTTAAATATAACGTGAAAAGCAGCCTATCTCAAGAGCCATTGAATACGGATTTATTGATTTCAAAAGTGAATGAAATTCATTCAATAGTGGATTTTACTATATTCTACTACAGTATATTCACCATTATTCTCCTCCACTGTATCATTCACTTTATTTAAATTTTATCGTTCAAAATCTAATTTTTAATCGACTGTTCTTAAGCTACGTTTACACCAAAGTTATTAACAAAATGTTTATTTTCCCGTCCTTATAGATTCTATTATATTGAACTTAACTTATCATACACATGATGTGCATATGTTTTTTGGGAAGCTCCTTTTAATCTAATAGAATCTATAAGGATGAAAAATAAACCATTTTGTTAATAACTTTGGTGTAAACGTAGCTTTAATTTTAATTTATGACTGATTTTCGAATGTAAACAAAACTTAATTGAATCGGCCTGAGGAGAAAGGGAACATGTCAAAAATTTTCATTTTCTTATGGTTGAAATGAGTTGTTTACTGTGGGATACATCGATTGGAGTTGAAAGGGAACATGTCAGCATTCTCTTTATACGAGAAACAGATATAGTATTTTTGCTGTACTGGAGTGTAAGGAAACTAGTAAAGACACACATGTTTCCTTTCAACGCCGAACATTCGAAAACGAGCTGTTTGTCAGTTGTAATTTTTATGCTATTGTTAGGTTACCTTTGATTCACGCGTTGCTTTGAGGTTAGATTGCTTTCGGTTGAGGTGTTTATTGTAAAAGTTGAAGAGTGATAATTTATAATATCATCATGAGTAAAAGGAAGTTAACAGAAAAACTCAATTTTAAGGGGTGAATCTTATATTAGTGCTTATACTGGATTAAAATTGTTGTCTTAAAAGAGTTTGCACCCTAATGACAAAAAACAATCTTGATATTATCAATACTTTTATCTGCATTCAGTTTTTTCTCTCCCCTGAAAAATTCTGATTTTTGACATGTTCCCTTTCTCTTCAGGCCGATTCAATTGTTCTTATTTTGTTATTTAATTATCATATTTCGTTTCACTTTTTAAATAAATATATCACTTTCCGCCAGTAGTTGTCAAATCATCTCAAATATAAACATCAAACTACAAAGTCATTTACTAAATTATGATTAAAATTTAATTAAACTTCAAAAATAATACTTTTTCATTGATTTTCATGTTCATATTGATATAGTTGATTGTCTAGTAATTTCTCTTCTGTTTCATCTTGATAAAATCCGTCAATCTTCAATTTTATATTTTATTTAGTCAGATTTTCCACTACTTCTTGTACCAACAGCAATCAATTTCAAAGGATTATGACAAAAGCTCCAATCGAGTGTGCTAGTAAATGGATTCTATTTTTTACTGAACTATTTATACCATAAATAGATGTACGCTAACAGCTATATCTCATCGACTTCCTAGATCCGACTTGAGAAAACTAAATTAGATTCACTCCAAACTGTCAGCACTTTTTGATTGGGGAGCATTGATGCTATCCATACGGAATACTGACATTTTAAAGTGAATCACAATATAGATCCGAGTTGAGAGGTCTAAATTATAACTTGTGAGATTCGCTTTAATCTGTCAGCATTGGGTGAATAGGGGAAGCATGGATGTTATCCATAAGGAATGATGACAGTTGGAATTGAGTTTTACTAAAGCCTGGCATCCTGAAAGGAATTCCATCCTTTTGAGGATTTCAACAACACGTGTCATTTTTTGTGGATGAGCGAGCCGGCCTATATTTAGAATAAACATTCCGCATTCCTTCCCAAGTTGAAAACATAAGAGTGGCAGTATTTATCGATGTTCGTTGGGGATTTCTGAGTTAATCCCTACTTAAGCCCTGACCGTTGTCCATTGAATGAGCCCTGTCAATCCCTGTGTCTTAAACATCCTTGTCGATAACCATATGGTGTAGAGGGTTTCACTAGAATCTGTCAGCATGAATAACATGAATGCTTCCCATTGGATCAACGCTGATGGTTTGATAGAGAATTTACTATAGCTTTCAACCTTCATTGGCCACATGGTGGCACCAACATTGGGATTGGGGGTTAGGGTTTAGAGCCCACCCGCGCAGATCAATGATTTGTTTATTTATTTACAAAAAATGCATACAGGTATGGGAACAACATGGATTATAGCCCACAACTGTTCATGTTAGATTTAACATAATGTTTTTGAGTGGTATTATTGTAGAAACATCTACTGATGACCTTTCATCATAAATCTTCTGTCTTCTATCTTCACAGTTTAAAATCTAATGACTGAGGCCCGGTTGCACAAAATCCGGTTCATTTTTAATCGTGATTAATTTCACGAGAACCAATCATAAGAGGCTTTTTCGAAAAGAAAACTTCTGTGATTGGTTCTCGTGAAATTAATCACGATTAAAATTTAATCGGCTTTTGTGCAACCGGCACTGAGTGTGGATGGAGTTTTAGAGTTATAATAGTTTTATAGTTATTCCTAGTATGTTAATTAGAATAAATGTATGTAAGTAAGTTAGAATTTAATGTATGATGTATTAGTGTAATGTATTCTCAATAAATTGAGGTTAAATCATTAGCCTAATTTTTCTCAATTTGTTTGGATTGGTTTGAATTGGTTTCAATTATCAAAATAATAAAGAAGAAGAGGCCGAATTAAACAAGATATATTTCTCAGATCACATTATGTTGATGACACCTACAAGCTTATTCTTTTTGAAATTAAATGTAAATATCCTTCTTAAAGCAAATAATGCAGACAGACTGAGAATAAATCCTTTCTCTGGTATTTGAATGTTGCAAGGCACACAGCCGTCTGTCTGTTGCTGTGTGCGTTCGTCTTTATGCGGAGTGAGGACTTCGTCCTCGCCACATCTTGAAAATTTCCCACATTTTGTCAATTCCCTTCTTGGATCCGCACATTTTCTGAAACCAGGTGTAGTTCTGTATTATCCGAATGAACTGTAGTTTTGAATCTTTTAGATCATAGGTACTAGAAAATATACCACTTTTAGTCAATTTTCTACTTAAATCCTCACATTTTCTAAAACAGTTGTAGTCCTGTATTATTCATATCCGAGTGAACTGTAGTTTTGAATCTAGTAGGTATATTATTAAATATCTTTGAAAATACAGTATCCCATTCAGTCAATTTCCTACTTGAATCCCACATTATCTAAAACCAGGTATAGTTCTCTATTATCCGAATGAACTATAGTTTTGAATCTAGTAAATCATACTAGAAAATATCTCACTTTTAGTCGATTTCCGACTTGAATCCTACCATTTTCTAAAACCAGGTATAGCTCTTTATTATTCGAATGAACTGAAATTTTGAATCTAGTCAATCATAGTTAAGTTTGAACTCCTAGTAATCCTATAATCTGAATATTCATAGTTGACCATCTGAACTCCACTCCAAGTTTTATTCGAGTGTTTTTTCCCCAGTTCACCATCTCACTTCATTCGCTAAGCTTCCGAATATGAATAATTATTCTCTATAAATCATAATCACCGCTCCTCTAATAACAATCTTGCTCTCACATTGTCTATTCTCTTCCCACTTGCTTATTCACACATTCACACTCTCACTCTCACACTCTCCCATCTTCATTCACATTTTCTCTCGCACTCACTGTCTCTCTCTCACATCACACTCACATCTTCTCTCACACTGTCTCCCATCTTCATTCACATTTTCTCTCACACTCACTGTCTCTTTCTCTCACATCTTCTCTCACACTGTCTCCCATCTTCATTCATTACTGTCTTTTTTTTGACTTTTTTATCAGTGTAATTATCTAAAGTGTACGCCCATACCACAAGACTGGGCCAGGACTGACTGAACCACTAGTCCACTAGTGTGACCACCTACACGTCTCACATATGGGCAACAATGCCCAGACATCTTGAGCCCCAAAAAACTTGTTTGGCCTAATAAGGATGTTTTCCAACTAACGACCAGCAGACCAGCTCACCCAGACTACAACAATCGAGATTCGTCCCGTTTTCTAACTCTGAAATAAACATACAATCGAACTCTTTAATGATCTGATGTCTTCACAAGAATGTTCCAAAGATTTATGATGGTGTGAAAGAAAAACGTGGATCTACAGTCAAATTCATGTTTTAAAGTTAGTGGAAATGATAGGTAGGCATTGTTGTCAATTTTTCTTTTTTACAGCCTTCTATGGTAGATAGCTGTAATTCAAGTTGTCCCGGTATATCTGATCTAATATTATTTGTTAATAATGATAATAGTTTTTATAATTGACATTAAATATTCCGGTAGATCATTATACAGTATTTGTATATAGTCTACAAACAATTTTACAACGGTGTGTAGTTGGAAAAGGATAGAGAATTGTTTAGTGATAGACAAGAAGAGCATTCCAATGTTAATCAGGCTTTAGTACGGTCTCTATAGAGGACAAAGATTTATTTTACATTGAATAAAAAATATGTTGATTAAAACAGGATTTTATTCACTCCCCGTTCATGTATTTTAGTTCTAATGGAGAGTAATTATTTGATAAATTGAGATTTCAGAAATAATAAATGTGTGTTGTTGTGGATTATACAGGGTGATTATAAAAGGACAACTTTGAAAGCACATAAATATTTATTGAAATTACTTACAGAATTGAGAAAGGTGTCATTTTGTTACAAAACACTTCAAGTTTAAGGTGTGGGTGTTATTCTGATTCGAAGTAAAAGTAAATTCGTATGGCTTTTGTTGGTGGGGAGTCCCTTGAGGGAAAAAAGTAAAAAGTCCCTTGGTTCGAAGTAATTTCAATAGATATTTATGTGCTTTTAAAGTTGTAAAGTCCTTTTATAATCACTCTGTACATTGCAAATAGGGGAAAGGGAAATTTAATGAGTTTCTCTCATTTGTGTTATTCAGTCGGATCTAATGTCTATGATATTCCTGTATTCTGGTTGTCTAAAAATAAATTATCTTTCACCAAGCACTTGTTAACTTTTGTCAATGTCGGCTATTTCTTTGAATAAACTCTACACATGATTAATCTACTATTAATTTCTTCCAATAAACTCTTCAGTTATTTAGTCTTTTGAACGTTCAATCTAGTCTGTTTTTAGAATGATCAGTAAACAAAACGTGGTCAATTTATCAGAGTTCACTTTGCAAACAAATTTTATCTGTAAGTCCATCCATTCTCAGCTTTTTTCTTTACTTTGCACTGTTTATTTCTCTAGCTAAAATACATAGTAAGACTAACTTTGAACTGTCAACATACTGTGATGTTTCCCATTGCCGCCAGTGTGTGTCACTCTATAGTAAGCCGCTTATCCACGCCCTTGCACGACATTCTCACTTCCCAAAGTAATCTTTGTTTTTCATCAAATGACGCAACAAGTCTTCATTAAATGCCTCTCCCATCCCTGTCACAAGATCAATACTCTACAAGTACATGTGTAATGCATTCAACTTAATTTTATTCTCACTACATGCCATACTGTTTGGTATTTACTCCATGGTTCTAAAAGGATGGTAAAAACAGGAATGAAAGGTTGTATGTTGGGAATGAACTTCTTGAGGTAAAAACTGTAGCAATGACTTTCTACAAATGATTTTATACAAATTGGCTAGACCTTGCTAAACCTACACAAGAGCATAGAGAAAAGATATCGAAGTATCAGTTGTCTTCACTTAAAATCACTTCACTTATATGGGCTACTTTATTCAAATTAATAAAACTTGTAGTACCCTTTTTATTAAAATATTTTATAGTTCTAATGTTTTAAACATTTTTAAATATTCTAATAAAATGGGTATACTACAAGTTTTATATTGTTTTATTAAGCTGTTGTATCAGTGTTGTCTCTGGCAAAAGTCTAAAGTCGCATAACCCTCAGCAAAGAATAGAAAAGTGTTTGTAGGAGCTTCTGTTTATTTCATTAAGATTTGAAACCGAACTTCCCTTTCTGATTTCTGCTAATTCAAAATATGCCTAGCTAGGCCTATAGCTAGAAATTTTGATTTTCAGCTCCTCTTCTTGATTTCTGCTAATATTCACAATGTGCCTAGTTAGGCATATTCCTATAGCTAGAAATATTTCAGTTTCTTGCAAACATTATTTGAACAATCATTTGTTGTTAGCTTTTGCAAAGCTATTTACGATATAAAAATAAAAAATAACATGCACAACATAAAATGATAAGATATTGAAAAGAGGAAGACTTCGGATTTTCAGAATGTAGTTTATCCAGAATGCAGTTAATACTGAGGGTGATGCCCACATAAGGCCTTAGAAGCTTGTGCGTGGGTAATGAGTGAGAGGGATGATTTAACTACATTATGGCTGTAAACAATAAATTATTGAACAATTTTTGGAAAGGCATAACAAGCCCAAAATGTCCATTTGTATAAAAATATCATGCAACCGTCCAAATACGTGGGTTATACTGTCACATTATTTTGAATGGAGTGATTAATTTAGCCTATGCTCAAAAGTAGAAAACCTTAAAATGCTGAATAAATGAGTTATACATTCACATTATTAATTTAAATTGAACGATTTATACTCAAAAATAGAGAACCTGAAAATGTCGAATTCAGAAAGGTTTCATTATCGAATTACTGTATAAGGTAATCCCCCAGTTTGAAAAGATTACAAACTGGTTAAGTTAGTTCAAAGTAATCCTTTATAGAAGACGATTATCAACTAATAATTATTCTTGAATTACGCATGCAATCTGGAGAATGTGGTGTGGACTGTGGCTTTTTCATTCAAAAATAGAAAACCTTATATGCTAAAATGAATACATGAGTTGTACAGTCTCATTATTAATTTAAATTGAATGATTTGTGCTCAAAAATAGAAAACCTTGAAATGTCGAATTCAGAATTCACAATAATTTCATTATTGAATCAATGTATAAGGTAATCACCAGTTTGGAAAGATTACAAACTGGTTAATTAGCCTAGTAAAAAGTAATTCTCTATAAGAAGATTATCAATCAATTCTTAATTTACGCATGAATGCAATATGAAGAATGTGGTGTGGACTGAGCTGTGTACTCGTAGCATTCTCTGACATTCATGCTTTTTACACATACAGCAGCCTCGTGCAAGCTTTTTTTTATTGTGTACAAATTCCAGACCTATTCTGAGCTGTTCCGTGAACAATTTCAATTTGGAAAATGAAGCGTAAAACACTAAAGTAAGCGTGTCCAATTGGCAGTTCATTCACTTTTAAAACTCAATCGTTCTGAATCGCATCGCCTCGTCCTTGCTATCATCATCATCATCATCATCATATCATCATCATCATCATCATCATCATTGCCATCATCATTACCATCATCATCATCATCATTATGTAGTGAAGATTCTTTTGAGTTTAATGCCTGTAGTCCTGTAGTCTTCCTTGTTTTGTAATAAATAAGTAATCATCATTCCATAGACTATTTTATACTTCAATGTTTTCAAGTTATGTTGTTCATCCAGATGCCAGCAGATTAGAAATCTATTGCTGTTTAATTACATGACAGTGTCGAAGTGCTTTGTTTCACTAATTGCTCATTTACATCTATTTTTGATCTCTATAGTACTATAGAATGAAATTTTTAAATGACGAAGTTGAGGGTAAAATGGAGGATGAGTGAATGTAATTGTTATAGAGTTGGCAAATGGAGAAAGGATAATTAACAAAATCTTAAATCACAAGTCAACCAATGAGAGAGGAGCGATTGCGTTGTTATGACAACAGCCAAAGAGATATGTGTAATAGAGATTCAATAAATCATAATTTAACAAATAAGAGAGCTGCTCTTTACTTGTAACTAGCAGCAGGTAACCAGTGCTCCGCAAGGGTCTAAGAATGAACTTGACAAACTGAAAACTTGACCTACTGAAATCTTGAAGAGTTCAAAAAAGACCTATAACCATCCTCGGAATCAATATGCAAAATTTCAAGTTAATCAGTCCAGTAGTTGAGACGTGATGATGTGTCATTCGTAAATTTCCTATACCGTAAGTGTATAAGCCAATTCTTTCTTTTATTATATTATAGATTTCAACAGTGAAAGGAAATTCAACCAATACCAATGAGAGTTGAGCTGTAGCTGCTGTAGCTGTAGTTAGCTGAATTCCATCATATAAATTAATGAGACAAAATAATTTAGTATTCTTTTCCTTATAAGTATTCTTCTCTCCATGTTTGACTTTGAACCAATCATATAAGCTAACCAATCGAAGAACAGTAATCCAGTCGTCATGTCAATGAACAAAGAGAGAATATGACCAATCACCAGTCAGCCAATGAGAGAGTAGCGTTCGCGTTGTCATGACATCAGCCAATGGGAGTTGAGTTATACAGAATCAACCAATCAGAAGCTCACCAATGGCAGAGCAGATAGCTATTGTCATGCCGATAGCCATGGGATTTGAGTAAACACGGGAATTCACTATCCGATTTGTTGTCTAACTTGTGGTCCAGCATAAAATGTTGAATCCGACTTCGGATCGTAAATAGGATTGTTAAAAGCCTGGTCAGATATTGGAATTTCAGTTTGATGAGGTGGATTAGCTGGAGGTCTAATACGAAGGTCCGAACATCCGACTAACCTTTGTTTTTCATCGACTAGACTGAAGTTGGAGAACTAGTCGAAGAGTGAGTGTGGTGTAGTTCTACTAGTGGCCCAACAAGTTGGAATTCTAGTCGGACTTGAGGGAATGGCCTGCGACTTGAGAGAATTCAATCAATAAGATAGCATCGATTTCATCGTTAAAATTCACTAATTGCTCATCATTCTGCATTATTTCCTCTGATAACCAACTTAATATAATCCATCTACTTTATTGTTATTTGAATTATATAGTGAATAACATCTAGGATGTGAACAGAAATCATCTAGGAACAATTAATTTGAAATAACCAACAACCAAAGTGTATAATAAGCCTTTAAAACATGTAGTTGGGTAATAGCCTAATGAATGAAGTGGAGCTACACCTACGTAGGTGTAGCTACGGAGCTCTACATTCATTCACCACGTTTATCTCTTGAGGCGACATTTGAGAGAGCAAGGCTGTTATTTTTAATTGAAGCCGACGTAATTTATCAATCTCTGAGTAGAGAGACTTCCTTCCCGGTACTCGTGCTTCACTAAATATAGGCTATCTCATGATAGGATTGTACCTGCCTCTATACAATGTCAATGGAAGGAATTTCAACTTCTCATGCTTGTTCAACCATTTCTTACTTCTCTTATTTCTATTCATAGCTCTTACTTCCCTTACGTAGTAGAGGAATATCTTAAGGCTGTGCAAAGGCTAAAAATAAACTTTCTACTCGTCATATTTTCTAAGCTTTTCGATTTGTATATCATTAAACTATCAAAATGAAAAAGTTTCCTCAGGAAAACATTTTTTTCCGATCATTACTTATTGAGATATGAGCGACAGGAGTTTGAATTTTTGGGACAGAACATTTCAAATTCGGTACGATATAAATCCATGAGATGTAGAGGATGGATTCCTCATGGTATTGTTCATCTAGTAAAACTAAAATTTTCTGAAAATATCAATTTTTGAAAAAGTTATCCAATTTACCAAAAATTACTCAACGAAAAGTTATTTTTGGTTATTTTCAGTAAATTCAATAACTATCTTGAAAATTAATATTTCCAGAAAATTTTTGTTTTACTAGATCAATATCATCTCATGAATTTTTCTCTTACCGAATTTGAAATGTTCTGTCCCAAAAATTTAAGCTTTAGGCGCTCATATCTCAAAAAGTAATAATCAGAAAAAAAATTTTTCCTGAGAAAACTTTTTCATTTTGATAGCTTGATGATATACAAATCAAAAACCTTTGAAAAATATCACGAGTAAAAAGTTTATTTTCGCCTTTGCACAGTCTTAATTCTTGATATCTCAACTCTTAACTGGACTGAGGATGAAAAGCGGATCTGAGGTTTTTATTCTCAATTGTTAATTTATTGATGAGTTTGATGTGGTTTATAAATACTTACTTACTCCTTCGTGCTACAGCTCATTCAGAGCCTTGACCTCCTTCAGAAAGCCTCTCCATTCGTCTCTATCGGCAGCCTTACGTCTCCATCCCCTGACACCCAGCTTCCTAATGTCGTCCTCCACATCCTCCAGCCAACGCTTTCTCGGACGTCCTCTCAGCCTTCTCCCTCCTGGGTTGTTTCTGAAGACCTTTTTTACAACTCTTGAATCACTCAACCTCTCAACGTGTCCCAGCCAACTCAAACGCCTCAGTTTTATCTCGTCAACAATTTGACATTTCTGGTACAGATCACGTAGCTCTTGATTCGATTGTATTCGCCATTCACCATTAACATATACAGGGCCAAATATCTTTCTCAAACCCTTCCACTCCCAAATATTTCATAGATCTTCATCCTTCCTTGTCAAAACCCATGTCTCTGCTCCATACAACACAATTGGCTATATGACTGTTTCATATACACCGTGATTCAAAAAGAATACCACAACTTTGAAAATTGATAACTCTGCAAAGAATAAACGGAGAGTGGAACACTATCTGTCATCGATTCGAGGAAGCTCTAAAGTTGTTTTTAGTTCCTTATTTGTAGCACCACCCCATTGGCACTCATCATGTCTGGAGGGGGTCACATTGAACATTTGTGAACTTGTTTTCTAGTGGGGAAAAACTTATTTTAATACTCTTCATTTTGATTTACAACCCAAGTTTCTATTATGTTTCCTTGATCAAATACAGATTTTCAAAGTTGTGGTATTCTTTTTGAATCACGGTGTATTATTTGTATTTTTACTTACCTGGGCAGGGTTTTGGATCTCAAATATTGGGTCAGAGCATAATAGCATCTGTTTGCAGCAACTATTTTTGCTTTTATGTCAGTCTTGGTTTATAGATATTAAACTCAATTGCTAACAAAAGAAACGAAAGTTACCGGTACATATTATAGCTTAGCTTTTTTTCCAAACACTCGTTGAAAAAAATAAGTTTTTCAGAGCTTTTGGATATAGTTTATATTTTCGCTGCGGATGACGACCACATGAATCTTAGGCTTGTGCCTAGGTATTGTAGGGATGATCATGGGAGATGAATTGACGTACACTTTTAGGTGGGATCCAAACCACCGGAAAATGATTTTGAAATTCACAATTGCTCTCAATCAATTTCTAAAGCAAACAATCTCAGTAATTATACAGTATTTATTTTACAGTTTTGAGTGCTAAGTGAAAGGAATTTTGTTATCAATTCGGATCTTAATCTTTCTAAATTCAAAATTAATTGTTTCAAGTGTTTGTGTTTTGTTTCAATGTGGAAGTAAGTGAAGAATTGAAGTCGCACATAACCTTTATTTGGACAATTTATTTTATGAAAAAAGTTTTGGACTGTAGTCTGTTTCTTTGTACTCAAGTTGATTGTAAATGATGAATAAATAATTAATTATTCAATAAATAAGTGATTGTGACAGCATTGTGATAGTTGTAAGGGGGGCGGTAGTCCAACAGCAGGGGGGGTCCAGGGGGTTACTTCCACCTGGAGAAGGGGGTACGAGAGGGCATTATTTTTATTAAAACTCATGTTTCAAGCATTTGAGCACTAAAATTCACTGTTATTTAAGGCCTTTCCACACCAGCCAAAATTGGAATAGAATACTTACCGAATAGTTTTTTTAATTATAAATAATAATTTTTTTTTCAAGTTCAGATCAGTGGCGAATATAGCATTTTTTGTGGGGGGGCAAGGAAGGTTAATAATGTAAGGTTAAGTGATTTTAAGGTTGTGCAAAGCCATTTTGGGATCATTTTACTGGAGGCACGTTAAAATTTTTTCATTTGTATGGTAATATTGCGGACGTTTGTGAAAAATTGCTGAGCGAGTGATTCTCAGAAGAACGTCGCGAACTCGGTGTGAGAAGGCCTTTAAGTTGAGTAGTTTGGCCGTTTTGTAAGGTGTCTAATATTTTATTAAACAGTTCGGCAATTAATACAATTTCTATTATTTGCAGTATTCCTATTGTTTAACAATACGAGTTATTCAAAAGATTTAGGTATAAATTACACTAGCAAACGACCCCATAAAAAAATCCCTGGTCAAGGGGGGGGGGCGGTGGTGGCGGCCGCCCCCCCCCCCTAAATCGCGACTGGCTTCAAGAAGTTTTAAAATAGTCTCCACCACTTTTTTTACTAAAAATTGAGTGAGTAAAATAATATAGATTGATAGAACTAGCATCTTGTTTGTATAACAAAAAAGTGATAACTCGTCTTTTTAGGGCTACTGATTATTAAAATATTTAAAAAATTATCAAGTCACTTACCCTTCATTTTATTACAATAAAATAAAGGGTTCTTGGGAATTTTTATGGTGTTTTAACAAAAAAGTGTTACAGTGAAGCTAACAACTTCAAATCGTGTTACTGAATACTTTATTGAAAGATGAAGAAGTCAGTTCGATGCGCTTGCGTGAAATCACACAGTCAATTATTGTTTATTCATGAATTGATTGAGTCACTAGGGACGGTATGAATTCGCAGACGGTAGTTGGTGAGATCAATGTGTGTAGATCTATTTGTGCAGTTGGTAGCATTGGGGTCGTCTACCCTTCGTTGCTATGGTTACCAGCTTCAGTTACAGCCCTACCAACACCTCCCCCCCACCATCCGGCATCATTACCGGGATTTTGAGTCCCATTACCTTGGCCTGTGGACTTTGTAGTGTGCAACATGAATCTGTCCCTCTAACCCACATTTCATCTCAAATTGTCACCAGATCATAGTTGGACTAATCCGTATTAGATACTGTACCTTATGTGTCAGTAGTTTTGTTAACTCATTTTGATATTCAATAGTTATTTATTTTGTTGTTGATTATTGTTGAGATAAGGGGTAAAAGTTTGGTACATTCCATATTGATATTTTCAATTCTTTGCTAAGACTGTCTATTGACTAATTTATCCAGTGATTGTGTTATACTGTTTGAATGTTACTGATCTATTTTAGGAAACATACTGTTCAATTCGATACAATAATTTTCGATTGTTCAATTTTGATGGTTGTTGTCATTGAAAAATTTGGGTAAATGTTTGGTACATTCCATATTGGAGAGTTTAATTTGTTACGGGGAAAATTTCATCTCAATTTGTCATATTAACTGTGTTTTTATCTGGGATAGTAGGGAATATATTTTTGGCAAATTCCATATTGCAGTGTTCATTTCTTTGAGAGGAATGCCTTATTTTGTTATCGAATAATTGTCAGGTTGTCAAGTTTTTTGCAATATGGGGGAAAATTTTGGAACATTCCATTCCGGAATGATTAATTTGTTGGGATAGACATCGAGTTGTTCCATTATAGTTGATCCAATCTGATTTTAGGTAATGTTTGTTACACCAGTAGTTGACTTATCTTGATATCTTTTAGTTGTCATTACTACTGTGGTGTAGTTTGTTGAGATATTGAGAAAAATGTTTGACCGATTTTATATTTAAGTATTGGCGAGCTAAACCCTCGACTTCTCTGGTATCAGTCATCAAAAGTTGATAATGTTTCCACTATTCTAGTTTTAACAAATATTGCTTATGATGTTCAATACCACTTAGTGAGGGTTAAAACTTGGTGGAGCAGCAATGGTAGCGGAAAAGGTAGCTGAAAGTTATGCATGTATTCAAATGTATCAGAATATAGTTGAGTGGCGAAGGTAGGGTAGAAGTTAGAAGGAATCAGAGATTTTAGATTCCTTCTCTGTTACACTCTACCTCAACCTCTTCACTATGTTTTGATTTTGTCGCTAAGGATTACGTGATAGTGTAACAGCCAGTACTTATTTTTCAGTAATACAATAAACAAGTGGTTTAAACAATAATCACTAAAAGTATTCTCCTTCAATATCAAATTGTTTCAACAAGGATTGACGTCTTTGTACTATTTTCTCATATGTATTTTGCTCAATTGAATTTTTTGTACATTATAATTATTGAGAAAATTGATCATATATTGACAATTCCAGTTTATTGAGTATCTCAATCACAGAACCATAATTTCCTACATTTGAATTCACTAGTAGATAAATAGTTTAATCTCCCGGCAGTCGTGCTGTTGTAAAACGTACAACAGAGTCATTTTTTTCTGCACAAAACTATTGAATGGGGTAGTATCAGTGAATGAGTCACCTATGCATTCCAAAACTTTTCCCCATCACTCCACTGAGTTGTAATATCAACCGAGCAATAGTTCAGTCTTTGGGTGCCATTTAGTTGCGACAGTGCAAAAGATAGAATTGATGGCTTTGCTTGATGTACCTTATTGGGCTATGATATGAAATGGTAATCATCCAAATGTTCTTAGGCGTAAAATAATCCAAGAAGATGGAAAAAGTAATTATACAATAAATTATTAATTAATATGTTTTAACAGTAAACAGAGTAGCCTACATAACACTTGGAAAAAATTGGATGTTGTACAAAATACAACACGCGACTACTCGTGTGATTGAGTAGGGCGCGACAACCGGAAGGTGAACAGTTTTCTCAATTATGAAAAGGTTCCAAAATATCAACAGGTGTTTTACCAATTTTGCGTAAACTTGTTGCTCAATTTCTTTTTACTCTTTTTGTTCAATTTTCAAATACATTTCTGTTCCAACAGTTACATTTACTCTTCTGTTTCGATGCAGGATGAGTACTGTGACGGAAAACAAGGTGGAGCTGGCGGTCGAAGGCAGTCCGGCCAAGATCGAAGTGACGTCACCGCCCCCCATGGAGAACGGAGGCAGCGAGGAGATCCTCAAGTCGGGCGACAAACTGGAGATCGAGGACGAGGAGCGCGTCAAGATGCTCAACGAGGAGAACAAGGTGGTGGGGGGTGGAGGCGGTGGAGGGGAGGTGGAGAAAAAGAAGAAGGCTCTGGAGGAGGCGGTGAAGGAGGACGGCAAGCGGAGGATACCGATTGGTGCCATCCGGATACCCGGGTTTCTGCGCAGTCGCAGTCGTGACAAGAATCGGGTGAGTAATGAACAAAATTACACATTTTCCAATTTTATTTGACAAAGTATCAAGTTAATTTGAGAAAGTAAATTGTATTTGAGAATAGTCACTTGTAACTGAGAGAATGTCAGATGTAGATGAGAATAGTCAATTGTATTTGGGAAGTCATCACATGTAATTGACAGTTTTGGAATGTATTTGATTTTTTATTTAGTTTGTCACGTTATTCTTTATATTTAAATAACGATTAGCCTCCTGCTTGGCATCAGTCGGTAAAGCATGAGATTTGATATAATTATATAATTAGGTCGTGGTTTTCTAATAGTATTCAGTCTCATAAATCTTTCTAGGCCTAGGTATGGCTTCTCCTATAACTCTTGTAATTCAATAAAAAATAAATATATATAAATATGATACTTATACAATAGTGATGAGGAATAATAAATAAATTGCACACCATAAACGTTTCATACATATATTACACAAATAATGCAAAAAATAAATCGAGGCAAAAAATATATATAGAGCGATAAAAAATATAATATAAAAATAGAACAATAATTGAAATCAATAAAAATATCACAGGCTAAACTTTATATTCTCGATTTATGGCACGAATCATTACCATGTGCCTTTATCTTAAATCATATGCATTCTGTTGCATGTAGCTGCGATATGCGCTTGCTAATACTTGTCGACTTGGACAATTCAATTAAAAATGTGTGCTTTAAGATCAGCTTGATAAATTAGCCACTAATAATCCAAATATATATATTAAAATCTCTAGTACTTAGTAGATTTCTTTGTATCGAATATATATTTTTATCTCAGGGTGCAAGATTCGGCACCTGACGGAATAGGTAGAGCCATTCATCTAGTGAATTAGAGCTATAATAAACTATCGCAAATTGTATTGCAAAAAATTAAATATCATATGCATATGTTTTAATAGCCTAGATTTTGTACTTCTTTGATTTAATAGAAATTTCTGAAATATTGATCTATATTTTTCTTTCAATGAAATACCTTTAATACTAATTTTACTTGCGCAAGTATTACTCTTATTAATTTCTTAATTTATAATAAAAACCCTTTCGGCGAGCTAGCTTTGATCATTAGATTAATTCGAAGCACTAGGGCGCCCATCACTAATTCAAATTTATCACTCACGTGTCGAAAATCTTCTTGTAAGCCGCCGATGTCGATCCAACTCCATGTGGTCCGGGAATATGGTAGCCGGAATCGTCTCCTCCAAGGGGTTATAAATTTAATTAAAAATGAAAATGACTTCTGCTTCACAATAGCATCACGAAGTCTTTTAAGAAATTTAATAATTTACTTTAACTTTAACTTTTACAAAATCATTATCAAGGTACTACGCTCTAAAATATTTGGGGTCCTCTCCTGGTGGCATTTGGTTGGCGAGTGCTGGTTCTCCTTTCTCAAGTTTTACAGATCCTATTTCCGACTTTCAAATTAGCATAAAATTTAAATATCTTAGTCCTCCGCCATTTAGGTTCAAATAGATCTTACAAAAAATACCAAAATATTACTTAGATTGTATGATTAATAATTTCTTTGCTTTCGAGCCATATCGATAACATAGACTATATAACAATTCAACATAGATTCCGAACATTTATAGAAATATATATAAATATTTTTGAATTGGCCTACAATTGCCGCCTATTAACTGCCGTTTTACTATTGGTGCATGCAAATTTTATTCGGTATTCATGCGCCTGGTACCTCTTATTTCCTGAATACATTAAATTATTTTTATTTGGTTTTTTATTTATGCTCTTTACATGCTAGCTAATATTCTATACATTAATATTAATTCCATGCTACCTAATAATTAGCCACGTGATCAGGTGTTTTTTCACATTGCACACCATCTGATTGCAATAAAGCTCTGCCAAGGGGTTTTGGTCAGATTCTACGTTTCTCGGTTTGATCGATCTCTAGGTCACCGATCCGTGAATACATGTACATAACCTCAATCTTCAAATATTTTATATAATAATCTATTTATGAGCAATAAAATTCCTTCAAATCCTTTTTAGGTTTTTGTACCATTTAGCCAGAACAAGCTGATGCTATCTAATCTTAGTTATTATCTATTTGGCGATATTAGCCAGTTACTTTATTTTCAGACCTATTACTGTTTCTGTTAGGAATTTTTATCTACCCAAATTTAATACCTTACACGCGCCCCTGGGTTTGAATTCAAAATATTTGAGAATCACAATGTTTTTAATGAAAACCCACCCTTCAATACATCGAAATACACTATACTTTAATTATAAATTATACTCTCATACTTCTATCACAGTTCGCAGACATATTTGCTGCATCTCCTTTATACCTTTATCAAATACAATAACAAATTCTCCTCCTCAACACACATAAAATATCATAAATATAAACTTCTAAACGCACTCCTCCTGACAACACTTAAAACATAGTAATTTTTAAATTCGCCGCTTGCAGGGCCGCCAACCTAACTACACACATTTCATAATTCTCATAAATGATTCCTTTTAGACAATAATTTCGATTCACAAAACTTCTGGGCTTATATCTTATAGTATTTCTTAGGTCTTAATATAAATAATTTTTTATACATCAGGTACAATACTTTTCCTTTGCTAATGGCTCTTTGGTTTTTTGGTAGCTTGTATTCACTTTAGGTCTTTTCAGGTAACAAACGTGGCATAATTAAAAGTAATAAATATAAAACATATAAATAAATATACCGACATTAATAAATATGATAAATAACAATAATAATAACAATAATAAATAATAATTTTGGGGTAACCATACTTTTTCATAATCATATGTTGCAGGCATTACATATTTGATTCAGGTGGCCTTGCCCAGCTGGTCACTGGTTCTACAGAATTTGCTGTCGAATTTCATAATTAACCTAACTGCTGCATTTTTTCTCTTTAAAGGTAATTTACAAATTTTAAATATACTATCCCCGCTTGTGTCCTTTTTTAGTGGATGTAGCTAATTTAATTACACATTTAAAAATTATTCTTTTTCTTATTGCAGGCTTCTAACGGCTGGAAGGAATTAAAATACTGGATTGTTGCCATGCGGTCCTATGCCAAGATTAAATTTATTAAGGAAGGTTAGTAATCGGTTTGATAATAATGTTTTCCTTGATTTCTTATCATATTTATTTCAAATTCTGTGATATGGCTTAATATTGGCTACATTTTCCCACCAAACAATGTGCGTGTTCTCACTCTCTTGTAACTGAACTGTGTTATGCTGCGATATGGCTACTATAGTGAATGGCCCTGAATAAATTAAAAAGAATTTGCGAGTTACTTTCTCCAAGGCATTTGATAACCTGTGGCTCTTTACTAAAACTTCATCTCCAACGTTATATGAAAATATTTTATATGCTCGGTCGTGGAATCTCTTTCTGCTATTTGCCTTCTGCTCTAGCTTTAACCTTACTAGATGATGGATATTAGGGTTTGTTAACTTATTCACTTCTGAGCTTGGAAAATCAATTAATTTTTCGATAAAGGTATTGTTCCTTTTACCGAATATGATTTCGTAAGGCGTACGACCGGTGCTTTCATTTAGGCTATTATTATAGCATTCTTCTAAAAATGGTATATACCTAACCCATTGTTGGTGTTTTTCATTACAGTACGTCCGCATAAAACGAGAGATCTCTGCCATACGTCGCTCTACCGGATTAGCGCTGGGGCTGTAAAGAGATGTCCTCGACCATTTAATATTAGCCAGGTGAAGTATTTCTTTCCACTGCTTGCTACAAAAATAGGTTGCGTTGTCGGATAGTACTCGTTTGGGCTTTCCTATTTCACTTGTCCATCTTTCCGTTATGCATCGGGCCAAAACTTCTCTGGTCAATTTACCTATGGGAAATAGCATGGTATATTTTGAAAAAACACATGTAAGCACGAATATGTATTTTTTTTCCGTATTGCGCCATGAGCAAGGGACCATATATATCCGCTGATATCAATTCCAATGGTGCGCTGGGGAGAATGGGATTCATTTCACCTCTGATATGATATCGCGGGTATTTGGCTTTCTGGCATATATCGCAAGCTTTCACTATTTTGGCCACTTTTTTATGCATGCTTTTAAAATAACAGCTTTCTTTTAGTAGGTGGAGGGTCTTCGTAGTTCCAAAATGTCCAATGCGTTCGTGAGCTTCTTTTATCAAATCTGTTTCCATATTAGCGGGGATGATTAGGCGCCAGTCGTAAGTATTTTTAGCCGGTCGGTGAAACATAAATCCTTTGTAGCGGGTATACTGTCGCAGGTAGTCGGGCGGTTCGGCAGCTCCTTCTTCCATCAGTTCACGGATCCGGGACAGTCTTGGGTCTTCATATTGGGCGATACGGATTCTTTCAGGTGTTAACATGGCAGTATGAATTCGTGGTTGGATGTTGGGAGGATATGGTATGCTTTCTCCACTCTTTACGGCGAAACATCTCAGGTTGGTATCTTGACAATATGTAGCGTCTATTTCCCTGGATAGAAAGTCGGCGGTCTGATTTTTCTTTCCTGGCAGATGGGTCAATTCGATATCGTATTCTTGAAGCGCAAGAAACCATCTAGATAAGCGGTTGTGATTCAATTTGGCTGTTTTGAAAAATGTTAAGGCTTTGTGGTCGGTATTGATAAATATCTTATTGCCGAGTAACAATGTCCGGTACTTAATACATACTTCCACAATACTCAACAACTCTTTTTCAGTCACAGAATAACGACGCTGGGCTGGGTTGAGTGTCTTACTAAAAAATGCTAACACTCCTTTCTCTCCTTGCTCATCTTCTTGGAAAATCTCTGCGCCTATCGCGTAATCTGATGCATCGACATTCAAGAAAAAAGGTTTCTTTAGGTTAGGGTGTTTCAACACGACGGAATTTAGGAAGGCTTCTTTTAGTTGTTGGAATATGATCTCTTCTTTGTTAGTCCAAATCCAAGGCTTGGTACTAGACAGTATATGACTGAGTTGAGCAGTGTAGTGTGACATTTGTTTATTAAAACGGCGGTAGAATTGTAAAAATCCAATAAACTTTTGTAATTGTTTACGGTTGGTTGGTGATGGAAATTGTCTGATGGCTAATAATTTGTCCGGGTCCTGTGATATGCCAGTAGGTGTAATTATGTGTCCTAGATATTTCACCTCTCTCGCAAAAAATTCGCACTTAGATAGTTTGAGTTTCAATCCGCAATTTATCAATCTATCAAATACTATATCTAAATGCTGGCAATGTTCACGTATATTCTGTGAGGCTATTAATCCATCGTCCACGTATAATGTACAGTAGTCTCTGATATCGTCTCCTAGCGCCTGTCTCAAACATCGTATGAATATAGCCATAGCATTTCTTAATCCAAACGCTAAACGAGTGAACCTATAATTGCGTCCATTAAACAGGAAGGATAAATAATCGCGCGATTCCGGTGCTACTTGGACTTGCCAATATCCTGCGCTCAAATCTACCGTTGAATATATGGTCTTGCCATGGAAAGTTTGCATAACTTGTTCAATTTGGTCTGGTCCTTCTCGGTCATCATCCAATATGCGGTTCAAGGCGCGAGCATCCAGACAGAGTCTCACTGTTCCATCCTTTTTGGCTACACACACAATCGGCAAACTATAGGGTGCTGTGGATTCTTCTATAATTCCTAGTTGTTCCATGCGAGATATTTCTGCTATGGCGGCGGATCGATAGGTGAAAGGTATGGGGTATGATTTGCGGTAATACGTGTCGTGTGGTTTAACGTTGAGTGAACATTTGAAGTGAGTAGCTAGGCCAGGTTGTTCGGAAAAAACGTCTGCATTTTTGCGGAATACTTGAATTATTTCTTGTCTAGTGTCAGGGTGCCAATCGGTACGTTGATGAATTCTGTTTATCAGTATCTCTAACAATTCTTCGGTACTAGAGTCGGCTCTTGACGGTGCTCGGTCCTTCGTTGTTAGGCTTAGTACCTCCATACACTCCATAGCATTTTCCATTCCGTGGATACCCCACTCCCTCGGCACGCCTTCCATGTAGTGAGCGAAATGTACCTCAGCGATTCCTTCAGTGCGTTTCTTCAGATCAAGGGGTACTATAACTTCGTATGCTTCGGTTTCGGTAAATGCATGAAATTTCGAGGTTTGGAAATTTAAACAGGCCTGGAAGTGTTGTAGAAAATCTGTACCTATTATTATGTGCGGACCGGAAACAGGTAATACAAGAAATGTATATGCGAATCGTTGTTGTTGAAGATTTATTTCCAGTAAACATTGAGTAGTTATATGTATTCGCCGTCCTGGACTGATACCTGATACATATACGTTGGTTAACGGTAGAGTAGCTAATTTTGTTTTTTCTTTCAGACGTTGAAATAAGTCTGTTTGTATGAGGCTACATTGTGAACCACTATCTACTAATGCTTGAACCTTCATTCCGTATATTTCTATATCGATATACGCTTGCATTTGGATATCCAGTAGCCTGCTTTCTTTTTCCGTTTCTTCTAACAAAGTCTCCGGTAAATCATTTCTGAATGTGGTGTATGATGTTGAAATATCCTGCTTTTCTTGGTTTGTTTCACTTGAGCTTGTGCTTGCTGTATCGGGGGTATCATATAGTCATGGTTTATTAGCTGTAGTTTTCTGTATATCTGGTGGCGGGTCGTTGGGTGCTGGGTTCCGGGTTTTTTGTTGATTCATTCCTATTGCATGTGCTAATGTATAATTTGTACTTACTTGTTGAGGTGGCGGTTTATAATTTCTGTTGTAATTGTTTTGTGTGTGATTATTATGTGAGTTTAATCGATCACGGCCATCATAGTGATTCCTACGATTGCTCTGCTGGGCATAGTGGTTGGTTGTACGATTTTGAAATTTTTCATTATTCCAGTTACCATTTTGCCTGTGCTCATAGCGGCGTTCGAATTGAGGAGCAGATCGGTAGCGATCATATGATACCGGTTCATAATTTTGGCTGTTATACTGATTAAATTTTGAGTTATGTTGATTTGGTGCGTATCTCTGGTCTGAACGGTGGTTTGATATTGCCATTGCAGACTGTATGCCATATAAATGATTTATCAGCTGCTTACAATCAGTAATGGGTTGTGTGGCGAGTGCCATTCTAACTTGATACGGTAGCTTCTTTAAAATAATACTTGCTAATGCCGATTCATTAATGGGCTCGCTCAATTGAGAATTTTTAAACTGTAGGGCAGTGACGAAAGTGGTACATGCACCGTCTAAGTTAGGGTTGAAATCGCATGATATAATGTCCGCTAGCACGTCCAACTGTTTACTTCTGCTCCAATACTGTTCCAGGAAGACAGCGACAAACTCATCCAATGATGTAAATTCATGGGCTCTACTCCGAAAGAACATCAGGGGTTCGCCAATCAATAAATTAGTCAAACGAAGACGCCAAAAATTCCAAGAGGTAGGTGCAAGAGTTTGTACTAATTTTATCTGATCAATGAATGGTTGAGGTTGCAAATGGCGATCAGTATTATCAAATTTTCCTAGTCCTTGTAATATACTATGTACGTTGAGGTTGTCTGTTTGAATCCCTTGAGGTCGTTGTTGAATATGATTTTCTAATGCTGTTATTTTTTCCTGTGTTATCTGCCATTGACTATTATGTGTAATTTTATTTGCGTTTATTTCTTGATTTAATTGAGTCAGAGTGGATTTTTGAATTAGTAGAGTTCCGTTTAAAGCTTTACAGGTTTCTGTGTTTTGATTTATGCTACCTTGCAGTTGGTTCATTTTTGTGGACATATTAATCTGTTTATTTTGTATTTCTTTAATACTGTTAATATTTTTGTCAACTGTAGTTGTTAATGTTTGATTGGCAACGGTAATTTGTTTGTGGATTTCTTGGTGGCAATCGGCCTTAATGTTATTTGTTATATCCTGAATGGGTGTAGTGATTTGTGTGGTTAGGTTATCTATCCTTTCATTGAGTTCACATGTAACCGTATCCAACCTTTCCGATAATCCTGCCGTAACTTTATCCTGACTTTCGTTTTGTAGAATTATCATTGCTTTTAATTCTTCCCTATGATTCTCTACTTTAGTTTCAATATTATCCAACCGTTGTTCTACTGATTTTATAGCGCCTGCGGTCTCTTTCATGCCCTGTTCCACTGTTTGTTTATTTTCCTCTTTTACTGTAGCAATCTCTTTTTTAATCTCCTGCATCATATTATCCATTGTTTTTTGTAACATAATATTGAAAGTACTGCTAGTTTGTTCCATTATTACCTTTTGAAGCGGATCTAACTCTGTGATTGAAAATATACTTTGTTTGCTCAGGTGTGACTCGGCCTCCGGCGATGCGGGCTCTGCAGGCTGCTCCTCGCCCCCTTCAAAGTTGATCTCTGCTATCCGTTGATTCAATGGTGTGTCAGCGGCGTCGATTCGAGTGGATGATAGAGGTTGCAGACCTGGTGGATCGAAGACTATCGACCCGACGCTTCCTGGTTCCCTTTCTCGTGGCGTATTGGCATCTACCGTGGTGGGGTTTGATGTGCTTGGAGTCGACAAAGTGGGATCTGTGCAACCGCCGTACATATATGAAACTTCAGAGTTTGCGGGAGTGTGATTCATTATGTCAAATATGATAAATGCTAATTAAAAAGTGATAAATGATAAGCGAAAATGCTTAAAAAAGAGACACAAACCGGGACTTACAGTGAAACAGTGATGTGTAAAGTGTTTGGATACTCATACGACAAGGTATTTATACTTAAGTTTTTTATAATGCTCTAGCGCCCCCAATGTTTTGTTTTAATTTATTCTTGGCTAGTTTACAGGCTGTGACTTATTTTCCAACCGGCTTAAACACATAATATATTTTTGACTAGAAAGTAATAGCAGTTTAGGCTTATAAAATATAATCTCTCTCTATAAACATGTATTTTTTTACAGTACTAATAATATAAAATTTTCTTTAAAACATATAATTTCTCTTTATTTAAAGCTATTGATTCCCCAAAAAGTAATACAAATTTCCCTTCGCCAGCTTTCCTCAAAACTCGTATAAGTTATCTATAATTTTCAATATGGTTATTGACTTAATTTCAAATAATTATTCAATGAGCTTGGCTCTCATCATCAGCCCCACGTTGGGCGCCATGTCTTTATGTCACGTTATTCTTTATATTTAAATAACGATTAGCCTCCTGCTTGGCATCAGTCGGTAAAGCATGAGATTTGATATAATTATATAATTAGGTCGTGGTTTTCTAATAGTATTCAGTCTCATAAATCTTTCTAGGCCTAGGTATGGCTTCTCCTATAACTCTTGTAATTCAATAAAAAATAAATATATATAAATATGATACTTATACAATAGTGATGAGGAATAATAAATAAATTGCACACCATAAACGTTTCATACATATATTACACAAATAATGCAAAAAATAAATCGAGGCAAAAATATATATAGAGCGATAAAAAATATAATATAAAAATAGAACAATAATTGAAATCAATAAAAATATCACAGGCTAAACTTTATATTCTAGATTTATGGCACGAATCATTACCATGTGCCTTTATCTTAAATCATATGCATTCTGTTGCATGTAGCTGCGATATGCGCTTGCTAATACTTGTCGACTTGGACAATTCAATTAAAAATGTGTGCTTTAAGATCAGCTTGATAAATTAGCCACTAATAATCCAAATATATATATATTAAAATCTCTAGTACTTAGTAGATTTCTTTGTATCGAATATATATTTTTATCTCAGGGTGCAAGATTCGGCACCTGACGGAATAGGTAGAGCCATTCATCTAGTGAATTAGAGCTATAATAAACTATCGCAAATTGTATTGCAAAAAATTAAATATCATATGCATATGTTTTAATAGCCTAGATTTTGTACTTCTTTGATTTAATAGAAATTTCTGAAATATTGATCTATATTTTTCTTTCAATGAAATACCTTTAATACTAATTTTACTTGCGCAAGTATTACTCTTATTAATTTCTTAATAGAAACCCTTTCGGCGAGCTAGCTTTGATCATTAGATTAATTCGAAGCACTAGGGCGCCCATCACTAATTCAAATTTATCACTCACGTGTCGAAAATCTTCTTGTAAGCCGCCGATGTCGATCCAACTCCATGTGGTCCGGGAATATGGTAGCCGGAATCGTCTCCTCCAAGGGGTTAGAAATTTAATTAAAAATGAAAATGACTTCTGCTTCACAATAGCATCACGAAGTCTTTTAAGAAATTTAATAATTTACTTTAACTTTAACTTTTACAAAATCATTATCAAGGTACTACGCTCTAAAATATTTGGGGTCCTCTCCTGGTGGCATTTGGTTGGCGAGTGCTGGTTCTCCTTTCTCAAGTTTTACAGATCCTATTTCCGACTTTCAAATTAGCATAAAATTTAAATATCTTAGTCCTCCGCCATTTAGGTTCAAATAGATCTTACAAAAAATACCAAAATATTACTTAGATTGTATGATTAATAATTTCTTTGCTTTCGAGCCATATCGATAACATAGACTATATAACAATTCAACATAGATTCCGAACATTTATAGAAATATATATAAATATTTTTGAATTGGCCTACAATTGCCGCCTATTAACTGCCGTTTTACTATTGGTGCATGCAAATTTTATTCGGTATTCATGCGCCTGGTACCTCTTATTTCCTGAATACATTAAATTATTTTTATTTGGTTTTTTATTTATGCTCTTTACATGCTAGCTAATATTCTATACATTAATATTAATTCCATGCTACCTAATAATTAGCCACGTGATCAGGTGTTTTTTCACATTGCACACCATCTGATTGCAATAAAGCTCTGCCAAGGGGTTTTGGTCAGATTCTACGTTTCTCGGTTTGATCGATCTCTAGGTCACCGATCCGTGAATACATGTACATAACCTCAATCTTCAAATATTTTATATAATAATCTATTTATGAGCAATAAAATTCCTTCAAATCCTTTTTAGGTTTTTGTACCATTTAGCCAGAACAAGCTGATGCTATCTAATCTTAGTTATTATCTATTTGGCGATATTAGCCAGTTACTTTATTTTCAGACCTATTACTGTTTCTGTTAGGAATTTTTATCTACCCAAATTTAATACTTGAGAAAGAACTAAACAGGATAAAACTTGAGCACTCAGGTGAAAATCTATTGGAATAAGGCCTCTTTCACACGATAGGAGACGTGCAACTTGAACACTGAACAGTGTTCTCGTTTTTTTGTCGAAGTACATTGAGTCAAATCGTGTCTTTCACATGGTGACTCCTATCCAGGAACCTCGTTTTGTCACGTCTTTTCCCCTCGAGGCAAGCAGAGGCAAGATCTAACAACTACGCCGCCGTTTCCACAAAGTATGACTCATCACTTTTTTCTCAAAGTCTAACTTCCTTAAAAATATAGATAGAAGATTTCTGATTTCGGATTTGGATTCAGCGACCCCAAATTCTTTAAAGCGTAAGTCCCGTTTTCGAAAATATCCGAAAACAAGGAAGTTATGGCTGTTTTTAATAAAGCTTTCTATTATCATATAATTATACGGTAAAAACGAACAGGTACTGTACTATACAGTACGTAAGTACTCTAGCTATTATAATACAACTTACACTGTATTCGTGTAGGAAATTTGGTAGGTTATTTATCTTGATTTCTGGAAATACCCCAAAATAAGGGAGTAAGATAACTTTGAAAAACCAAAGTTTTCCTGCCGATTGAAGAAACATTAAAAATTAGTCTACAAGACATATTATGTCTTAGAATAAAAACGTGTAACAAATATCAGATCACTATTCAAGCTATCAAGCTTTTCATAAATTTCATAAGTTTGTGTCGACGGTATATGACATAAAAGGCAAATGCTCGCGCTTGGTCCATAGTTCTACGACTGAGGAATGAGGATTTAGGTCAGCAACTAAAATCGACAAGCCATGATTGTCAATCTTACTCATGATACAAAGCTTTGTACTATGATACATGGTTTTCATTCCGTATCATTCTTTAATAAAAATAAAACAAGATTCCGGTTTCAAAAGCATCAAAGTCGCCAGGCTGGTCTGAGCTATTCATGACTTTTTTTCAGTATGCATTATCAACTCAGCAGTTCTAATACACAGACATCACTACTTGGAATGCCATGACATTTTCTATTCTTTCAATTCCTATTATTACCATAGATCGATTCAGATCAGCACAATGTTTATACTGTATGTTCATAATAGATTTTTCTGATTGTAAAAAGAAATAGTCAATAATTGCTGAGAATTTAAAGTGATATTCAACGATTTGAACCTGATAAATTGGATTGTTGAATGACAATTGAAATTCAGTGAATTTTACTGTACAACATTCCTTTTCCTCCTATTTTATTGGGTGATGAGTGGAGATGATTTATGATTTCATATTTGGATTCATCTTTTCATAGTTCAATATTTTTTTGGAAAACTAGAACTTTTAAAAATTAAAAATGTTTATGTATAAACTTCTCAAGTGTTCAAAAACTTCTTAAAACCTTTGCCTGTCCCTTTGTGAGGCAGGAGTATTATTATCTTAGTATGTACTATATAATCATATGATAATAGAGAAATTGCTCGCTTAATATAATAGGATAAACACAAAATATTTTGTTACAGAACTTGTAGAAAATTTAATTTCGAAGAGAAAGATGTGGAATAAGTCTATAATAGACAAATACAACCTTAGAAATAATCCTTAATTACATACAAAACGATAGAGAAAGAAATAAACATGAGAAAGAACTAAACAGGATAAAACTTGAGCACTCAGGTGAAAATCTATTGGAATAAGGCCTCTTTCACACGATAGGAGACGTGCAACTTGAACACTGAACAGTGTTCTCGTTTTTTTGTCGAAGTACATTGAGTCAAATCGTGTCTTTCACATGGTGACTCCTATCCAGGAACCTCGTTTTGTCACGTCTTTTCCCCTCGAGGCAAGCAGAGGCAAGATCTAACAACTACGCCGCCGTTTCCACAAAGTATGACTCATCACTTTTTTCTCAAAGTCTAACTTCCTTAAAAATATAGATAGAAGATTTCTGATTTCGGATTTGGATTCAGCGACCCCAAATTCTTTAAAGCGTAAGTCCCGTTTTCGAAAATATCCGAAAACAAGGAAGTTATGGCTGTTTTTAATAAAGCTTTCTATTATCATATATTATACGGTAAAAACGAACAGGTACTGTACTATACAGTACGTAAGTACTCTAGCTATTATAATACAACTTACACTGTATTCGTGTAGGAAATTTGGTAGGTTATTTATCTTGATTCTGGAAATACCCCAAAATAAGGGAGTAAGATAACTTTGAAAAACCAAAGTTTTCCTGCCGATTGAAGAAACATTAAAAATTAGTCTACAAGACATATTATGTCTTAGAATAAAAACGTGTAACAAATATCAGATCACTATTCAAGCTATCAAGCTTTTCATAAATTTCATAAGTTTGTGTCGACGGTATATGACATAAAAGGCAAATGCTCGCGCTTGGTCCATAGTTCTACGACTGAGGAATGAGGATTTAGGTCAGCAACTAAAATCGACAAGCCATGATTGTCAATCTTACTCATGATACAAAGCTTTGTACTATGATACATGGTTTTCATTCCGTATCATTCTTTAATAAAAATAAAACAAGATTCCGGTTTCAAAAGCATCAAAGTCGCCAGGCTGGTCTGAGCTATTCATGACTTTTTTTCAGTATGCATTATCAACTCAGCAGTTCTAATACACAGACATCACTACTTGGAATGCCATGACATTTTCTATTCTTTCAATTCCTATTATTACCATAGATCGATTCAGATCAGCACAATGTTTATACTGTATGTTCATAATAGATTTTTCTGATTGTAAAAAGAAATAGTCAATAATTGCTGAGAATTTAAAGTGATATTCAACGATTTGAACCTGATAAATTGGATTGTTGAATGACAATTGAAATTCAGTGAATTTTACTGTACAACATTCCTTTTCCTCCTATTTTATTGGGTGATGAGTGGAGATGATTTATGATTTCATATTTGGATTCATCTTTTCATAGTTCAATATTTTTTTGGAAAACTAGTCACTTGATATCTAAAAATCTGGTGTGGTACACTCACACAACTTTCCTTGCTCATTGAACTGTAAGCCTCATTCTTAAACGATAATAATTTAGGGGAATAACATAATGATAATTGGCGGCAACATATTTGCAACCACGATCAGACTACTGTATATGTGTATATATAATTGTTTTCAGAGTACTTTTCCCTTTGTGTAAATAATTGTGAAATTCGATGAATTTTTAAAAGACGTCAATAAAGCTGTTCTACAGATGAAATATCTTGACTATGACTGTGTTCTTTTTACTTTCCTTGCCCTATTACCATAGGTAAGGAAAGTATTGCTTTCCAAAAAAAATTAAGGTACCCTAATTTCATGTTTTCTATACGTTTCAAGGTCCCCTGAGTCCAAAAACATGATTTTTGGGTGTTGGTCTGTGTGTGTGTATGTGTGTGTGTGTGTGTGTGTGTGTGTGTGTGTGTATGTGTGTATGTCTGTGAACACGATAACTCCATTCCTAATAAACCGATTGACTTGAAATTTTAAACTTATACCATGAGGATCCGACAATAAGAAATTCAATGAAATTCAATTCAAGATGGCGGAAAAAATGGCGGATAATTACTAAAAAACCATGTTTTTCACGTTTTTCTCGAAAACGGCTCTAACGATTTTCTTCAAATTTATACCATGGATAGCTATTTATAAGCCCTATGAACTGACATGAGTCTCATTTCTGGGAAAATTCCAGGAGCTCCGTAATATTCTTGAGAAAAATGGCGGATAATGACTCAAAATCCATGTTTCTCACGGTTTTCTCGAAAACGGCTCAAACGATTTCCTTCAAATTTATACCATGGATAGCTATCTATAAGTCCTATCAACTGACATGAGTCTCATTCCTGGGAAAATTTCAGGAGCTCCGAAATATTCTTTAGAAAAATGGCGGATAATGACTAAAAATCCATGTTTTTCACGGTATTCTCAAAAATAACTTGACCGATTTTTTTCAAATTCATACCCTGTATAGTTATTTTTCAGCTCTATCAACTGGCATAAGTCTCATTTCTGGGAAAATTGCAAGAGCTCCGTAATATTCCTGAAAAGAATGAATTTTGTTGAATTTCTATCACGATTTTCTCAAAAATGACTTGACCGATTTTTTCAAATTCATACCCTGTATAGTTATATATCAGCTCTATTAACTGGCATGAGTCTTCTTCCCAGATGGGGGGTCCACTCCATCCTTGGGAAATGGACTTAGTAACTTCTTTCTCGTGCATGAGGTAGGTAGGTAGCGCAGTTCATAAAAAGAACACATAGTCGAGATATTTCATCTGTAGAACAGCTGTTTTGACGACTTTAAAAAAATGACGACTGAAAAAATCATCGAATTTCACAATTCACACAAAGAAAAAGTACTCTGAAAACAATTATATATACACATATACAGAAGTCTGATCGTAGTTTCAAATAAAAGCAAGGAAAGTTGTGTGAGTGTACCACACCAGATTTTTATAAACTGCTCTACCTACCTACCTCATGCACGAGAAGGAGGTTACAAAGTCCATTTCTCAAGGATGGGGTGGACCCACCATCAGTTCCCCAGGAAAAAGACTCATACCAGTTGATAGAGCTGATAAATAACTATACAGGGTATGAATTTGAAAAAAATCGTTAGAACCGTTTTTGAGAAAATCGTGAAAAACATGGTTTTTTAGTCACTATCCGCCATTTTTCTCAAGAATATTACGGATGCTGGAATCACATCCTTCTCCAGCACATCTCCTTCTTTTTTTGTCGGGTACACTCACTACATGGTGATTTACTCCATCATATCTTATGTCATCAGAGATTCGGTTGCATGACAATGATTGTCTCGACGTCATTGGCCTACCAGGACCCTTTGACACTTCACCATATCTTGTGATATAGGATTGAACAATTTCCCTCCTGAAGTCAAGTTGAGGCTGCTTCACTCCACTGCTTCTCCTGAGTTGCCACGCATTTTGGATGGCAACATCAATGAGCCACGTGAATATTGGCCAGTACCATTTTTTCCCACGAACACTTATTCTATAATTTGCCACATTTTCATCTAATCGGTCAGTGCCACCCATATTCTCATTATAAATTTTCACAAGATTGGGCCTATCAACAAGAATAGTTTTCTTCTCTGCTTGTGAATACCTTTTCACTTTTCCTATTGGTTGTACTCCATGGGTGTTGGATGCAAGACTCACAACCCCATTGTCATGCCACTTGCAAACTAGGATTCCATCATCCATATTCAGTGCAGATACACAATGGCCTCTTCTAAATTTATTTTGAATATTTTTCTTTGGAAGTAATGGACAGCATGGGGGTAGTCGATCTTCTCTTATGGTACCGATGCCACCATATCCTATTTCACGAAGAAATTTCAAAAGAGGAAAATTTGAGAATAAATTATCAAAAACACAGATGTAAGGGAGATCTTTTTTATCTCCAGGCAATTTCTCAAGCATTTTTACAAGTGGAGCAGAGGATTTTCCAAAGAGCTCTTCATACTCAGAGGGCATGTTCAGTGATTTTCCTTGATATATTTCGAAATTCATCAAATAGCCCAATGGCGCATTCACACACCAAACTTTGTATCCGAAACGTATAGGCTTCGCCCTGATGAATTGTTTGCATCCATGACGTCCATAGTATTCAATCATACTTTCATCATACGACAAATATTGAACTGGTATGAAATGCTCTTGAAATCTACTTTGCAGCATAGAGATAAGTGGTCTAAGCTTGTACAGTTTGTCTCCAGTATCAATATTATTATTATCTGCACAATGAATTAGGCTCATAATTTGATCAAATTTATTACGCCTCATACTATTGACTATGAATGGTTGATTCATATCTGTCTGGGAATCCCAATAGTATCTCTTACCAGGGAGTGTATGATAACCACTAAAAATTAAAATTCCAATGAAACATTTAATATTTTCTTTTGTAATGTTTGGATTTTGTTGATTTTTGAATATGGCATATCTTGCTGTCTCCCTCACTAGCATATCATATACATCATCATCAAAGAATAGTTCAAATAGTTCACAAGCTGAAAAGTCTCTATATCTAGAAAAGTCTGCCTTGGGAAATGGCAGGTTTGTTGCCTCAATGTCTGCCTCTGTATTCCATTTTTTTGTGATAGGTTTCTTTTTCTTCTTTGCTTGTCTTTCTGTACGTATATCAGATAATAACTCTCCTATTACACCATCAAAATTACGTTGTCTTTTATCAGTCTGCATTTGTTCTAATGCTTCTGAGCTTTTCTTTTGTACAGCTGTAGTCTTTTTGAGTTTCTTTCTTGGCCTATCATCATAAGATTGTGGAAGATTGGTCCGGATGTTATCATTGTGACTAGTCTGTGACAATATTTTTGAATTCTCTCCTGTTTTGGTTGCCTGCTCCGATCCAGAAGTGTGATCTAGACGATTGATATTTTCTTCAGTTGATGCGTTTTGAAGATAATTATTACCAGTTATTCTGAGTTCTGCATCAGCTAAAAGTTGTCTGCCTGAAAGATTGTCGACTAATCCACTCTCATCTTCACCTGCTGAGTCTTCATCAGTGAGGACATTTGAATCAGGAGGGGCAATGTATAAAGCTTCAACATTGCCAAGTTCATCATCATCATAAGTTCCAGTAAGAATGTCTATTGCAGCTTCAACAGTAAGGCCTTGCCTGGAAAGGAACGAAAAAATCAATCCACAACCCTGTTTCGGATTGTGCTAATGTATTGTCCTAGCGTTACCATATGGTAACAGTGAAAAATGAACGTAGCCCCTGACATTCTACTACAAATTAATCGAAGTTTTCATATCAATACATTATTATACATTCATCTAGTATACATTCATAATGATTTTACAATGAATTGTGATGAATTGTGGTTTTATAATACTTACTCAAACTGGCAAGTCATGACGTTTGCGTTACTCAGAGCCTGTGTGAATTTCAAAAGCACTTACTGGACAAACAACACAATTGGAATGCAAGATATGCTGTCTACTTGATGAGAATAGATGTCTAGACGCCTGCCATCAGGTTTGCCAACATGGATTAAACATAATTGGCGGCAACATATTTGCAACCACGATCAGACTACTGTATATGTGTATATATAATTGTTTTCAGAGTACTTTTCCCTTTGTGTAAATAATTGTGAAATTCGATGAATTTTTAAAAGACGTCAAAAAAGCTGTTCTACAGATGAAATATCTTGACTATGACTGTGTTCTTTTTATAAACTGCTCTACCTACCTACCTCATGCACGAGAAGGTGGTTACAAAGTCCATTTCTCAAGGATGGGGTGGACCCACCATCAGTTCCCCAGGAAAAAGACTCATACCAGTAAGATAGAGCTGATAAATAACTATACAGGGTATGAATTTGAAAAAAATCGTTAGAACCGTTTTTGAGAAAATCGTGAAAAACATGGTTTTTTAGTCACTATCCGCCATTTTTCTCAAGAATATTACGGAGCTCCTGCAATTTTCCCAGAAACGAGACTCATATCACTTGATAGGGTTTATGATAGGGCTTGATAGGACTTATCCATGGTATAAATTTGAAGAAAATCGTTGGAGCCGTTTTCGAGAAAACCGTGAATAACACGGTTTTTTAGTAATTATCCGCCATCTTGAATTGAATTGTATTGAATTTCTTAATGTCGGATCCTAATGGTATAAGGACCTTAACTTTAAAATTTCAAGTCAATCGGTTAATTAGGAATGGAGTTATCGTGTTCACAGACACACACATACATACACACACACACACACACACACACACACACACACACAACACACACACACACACACACACACACCCAAAAATCATGTTTTTTGGACTCAGGGGGCCTTGAAGCGTATAGAAAACTTGAAATTAGGGTATCTTAATTTTTTTGGAAAGCAATACTTTCCTTACCTATGGTAATAGGGCAAGGAAAGTAAAAAAGGAGTAGACTATTGGGCTTAGATGAAAACTTTGAGAAAATGTTCTTCGTTTATTGTGAAATTACGTTTTTCAAAGCGTGAAAATCCTAGAAACTGAGTATAATGAGACATTCTTCAGTTGATTTCTTCAGCTTTCTAGAGTAACTTTTTGTTCTCATAATTCGACAAATGAGCGTTCAGCTTTCTATAGACACTATTATTTATTGAAAAGCTAGGCTACAGTATGTGAGAGCACCAGGGAAGTTTTCTAGAGTAACTTTTTGTTCTCATAATTAATTCAAAATATGAACGTTCAGCTTTCTATAGTCACTATTATTTATTGAAAAGGTACAGTATGTGAGAGCACCAGGGAGACCCCATTTCTGCTATCATAACAAACAAATTATACAAAGTAGAATGAATTTAAGCTCTTACCTGAAAAACAAAGAATATCCATAAGCTTAGATAAAAGTGATCTGGTGCTCTCATATACTGTGAAGGTACTGTACCTTCTTAATAATTGAAGCGACTTGAGATATTGTCGAAAAATCCACTAATAAATGATAATATTAAATTTTATTTCCATTAATATACAAATAAGCAATCTAATCATTAAAATGTACACAATATTCAAAAATACAATAAATGAAATTTACTAAAAAATAGGTCTATAAATAAATTGCATTTTTTCGGAAATTAACGTACTCAACTATGGGAAATCCATGTTCTAGAGCAGGTGTCGAAGTAATAAATTAAATTTAGATTGGGGGTGCAAATACATTGGGTAAGTGAGCTCACAAATTGTTCGAAATTATGTATTCTATATTATGCCTTCCAGTTGTTGTGATCCAGTTTTTAACGGCGCATTTCAATTTTCTTGATGTGTACAGGAAGTAAATAATAGTGACTATAGAAAGCTGAACGTTCATTAGTTGAATTATGAGAACAAAAAGTTACTCTAGAAAGCGTATAAGATAAAAATGATAGTAAAACTATTACTGTCACTGTAACAAACTATTACTTTTACTAGAGTTCATTTCTGTAGCTATTCATAGAAATTTCCAGTTCTCATAGCTCAAAAAATGAACTTGACGAGATGGGTTCCACAAAAAAAAAGGAAATGTATTATTATTGTAGGTGATGGGATAAGGTAAGGTCGTCGTAAGGGGTATTAAGTGTCGGCTCGGTAACTGCCCTCGAAATTTATGGCTAGATGCTCAACAACCCCTCTCTGCAACTATGGTGAGGTTCACTTCAAACTGACAGCTTTCCTTACGAATAGCATCAATGCTCTCCATTTAACTCATGCTGACTGAAGTAAATGTGACTGTAACAAACCACCAAGATGTGACAGTTATTGTGGTCCCTGAACGGAGTAACGGTTTGTGTAAACGGCGTCCTGTTTGCTAGCAGAATAAACATTTTTCTGAGTAAATACAAGTCATGGTCAAGGCGGTTTTTGTCAACTTTAATTCATTGTTTGTTGTTGATTCTTAGTAGAGTTGGTTGATGTGTTAGGTTTTCACTATTAGAGTTGGTGATCGAGTAACTGACATACTGTAAGGAGGGAAAAGAACAGAACTATGATAACAAAAAAGAACAGAATAACCAGAACTTAAATGAGTCTTTAACATATTTTTCGCCCCACTTGGATGTAATGAGCTGGTTTTCATGCGTCATATGGAGGCCGAAAATGATTGTTTTCTGACCAGGCTGGTAAAATTTTTACGACCCTAGGGCTGTAAAATAACCTTGAAGTCAGCTGATTCTGATTTGATGTGAACGTGTTTACAAAATAGTTTATGAAACGGAATAAGTTTATGCTTCTGAATAAAGTATTTTGAAATAAGATACTATCATTTTGTTTGGATGAATGAAATACAAATAAGATATTATAAACTATACAAATTCGATCTTCAGAGTAGGATAGAACTTCTAACCTAAACTTCCTAAGTCGATGACAACAAGCATTGTTGACGTTGACATTCAGATTGGCCAAATTTCAAGTGTGCTAAAACAGCTGATCAAACAACTTTTCATTATTTGTGTTTATTATTCAATAATTAAAACATTCATAATAATATCATCTTATTGTCATTTGAAAGAATAAAAGAGTATAAACTCAACCTCCCACATAATTGAACATAATCTTTTAGAATATTTAGACAAATCAGAATAAAAAATAAAAATACTTGGACAATTTTCTGATATTCAGATTACCTCAGATTTGCTAGAACTATGACCTTCCACTTTTGCTTTCGAAAGTGCTTAATGAACAATTATTCTCATATATATGTTGTTTATTTTTCTGTGTGGCGAAAAATAGCGTTCGCACCACGGGCAAAAATGTTTTTCCGGCTCTCAATCTTTTCTAGTCCTCGGCCTACGGCCTCGGACTTGAAAACCGATTTCGAGCCGGAAACGTCTCATTTTTCGGCCCTAGGTGCGAAATATACTATTACATTCAAACAAACAAGATTAATTTTATTATAAAAAACAATATTGTTATGAAATTATTGGGGAAACTACTCGCTGCTGCTAAAGATACAATCTTTGTGGTTATGGAAAATATAAAAAGAAAACTCAAAAAGAATAACACCTACCTTTTGAAGATGGCTTCCCCCTTTGGCATTCACTGGTTTAATCGCGACTTCACAGTTAGTATTTAAAAAAACAAAAATTAACTGAACTAGGTTCAGAATCCGTCTCCCTTAATAATACAATTATTTTTAAACTGCCCGATCTGTGACAGAATAACTGTATTATAGAACGAAACGAAATCTAGCCTTCTTCACTGGATCAGCCGGACTTTACTCACAGTCCTAACGAACGAGCTCTGCCCCAAAAGCTAAATTTTGGGTATTAATATAAACTCAGTCAATGCCGAACATGAAAGCCATTTCAAGTAGGTACATATTTTTATCTGTCGCACAAACGGCACGTTTGTTATTAGAAACAAAGAGAAGCTACGTTAATATTGACAACAAATAAAATAGGTAACTCGACTTTCTGTCGATGACAAAGATTGTTCAAAGACAAAATACTGTTCATTGAACTTTTAATTTAAAAACTCTAAAATCCTGATCAATATGAGATAAATATATGATTCATTTATATGTCTCATATGAGCAGGAAACAATACTAAATCTACCGAGCTAACTCTACTCTACTTGATCGAGTAAATGTTTTCACTACAATTGAGAATAGTAGGTAAAGTGTATTGTTGCTGGTGGCCCTAAAAGGGACCAAGGCAGGCTAGATGTTTAGTAGTCGTCGACTGGCGCGATACCACGCCGCGCGAGGGTCCCCGGGCAGGTCCGTCTGGTGCGAGAGCAGGCCGGCAGGGGCTCAAGTCAATGGTTCGCAGTCTCCACTCTGGTTTACCCGGGCTACGGAGAGGGCTGACCGGGTGATCTACTAGCCAGACGTCGTGCCGAATCTCCGCCGGGAGGACCTCCTCGACCACTTCCTCGTTTAGAAGGGGCCTTCGGTCAAACCCCGGGCAGGCAGGGTCGTAGGCTTCCGCTGCACACACTCCGATGTCGGTTCGGCACCCAACCCGCGCATCCAGAACCGCGCGCCAGTTGTTAGGCTGGGGCGCTAAGTCTTGGGGCGCAGCTGGCGCGGCGGTGTACAGCCTCAGCCTCTCCTCCACCTGGCGAAGCCGACGTAGGGCCCTCCTCTTCTGGGTTCGGCGGCCGGCTCGGTTCCTCCTAGGCATCGGCTGGGTAGTAGACAAGGAAGACACCTCAGGTTGCGGTTAGTCTCGCCGTGGTTCCCTCATTGGCATGCTCGCTGCTCTGCTCCTGGTCTCGGTAGTGGTCTCGGCTGGTAGTGGTCTCTGGTAGTGGTCTCGGCTGGTGGTCTCTTCTGGCTCTTCAGTGGAAGGCTGCTAGTGAGCAAGTGCTATCGAGGGTAGCTGAGTAGCCCCCTTTTATTCACAGTCCCCGAGTTCACCTGCACTGCTATTGGCCGGCGGTGCTCGGCCAATAGAAACGCAGGAACGGGTGGCGGCGACTGAGGCGCACCCTGGTGGCGGGTGGGTCAACCACTCATTTGGTTGATGCGTGGCGTGGGGAGCAGAGCAGAGCGGCAGGCTGAAAGGTAGCAAACGCGAGGGAGGTATCAGGATGAATGAAATACAAATAAGATATTATAAACTATACAAATTCGATTTTCAGAGTAGGATAGAACTTCTAACCTAAACTTCCTAAGTCGATGACAACAAGCATTGTTGACGTTGACATTCAGATTGGCCAAATTTCAAGTGTGCTAAAACAGCTGATCAAACAACTTTTCATTATTTGTGTTTATTATTCAATAATTAAAACATTCATAATAATATCATCTTATTGTCATTTGAAAGAATAAAAGAGTATAAACTCAACCTCCCACATAATTGAACATAATCTTTTAGAATATTTAGACAAATCAGAATAAAAAATAAAAATACTTGGACAATTTTCTGATATTCAGATTACCTCAGATTTGCTAGAGCTATGACCTTCCACTTTTGCTTTCGAAAGTGCTTAATGAACAATTATTCTCATTTATATATTGTTTATTTTTCTGTGTGGCGAAAAATAGCGTTCGCATAACGGGCAAAAATGTTTTTCCGGCTCTCAATCTTTTCTAGTCCTCGGCCTACGGCCTCGGACTTGAAAACCGATTTCAAGCCGGAAAAGTCTCATTTTCAAGATTAATTTTATTATTAAAAACAATATTGTTATGAAATTATTGGGGAAACTACTCGCTGCTGCTAAAGATACAATCTTTGTGGTTATGGAAAATATGAAAAGAAAACTCAAAAAGAATAACACCTACCTTTTGAAGATGGCTTCCCCCTTTGGCATTCACTGGTTTAATCGCGACTTCACAGTTAGTATTTAAAAAAACAAAAATTAACTGAACTAGGTTCAGAATCCGTCTCCCTTAATAATACAATTATTTTTAAACTGCCCGATCTGTGACAGAATAACTGTATTATAGAACGAAACGAAATCTAGCCTTCTTCACTGGATCAGCCGGACTTTACTCACAGTCCTAACGAACGAGCTCTGCCCCAAAAGCTACATTTTGGATATTAATATAAACTCAGTCAATGCCAAACATGAAAGCCATTTCAAGTAGGTACATATTTTTATCTGTCGCACAAACGGCACGTTTGTTGTTAGAAACAAAGAGAAGCTACGTTAATATTGACAACAAATAAAATAGGTAACTCGACTTTCTGTCGATGACAAAGATTGTTCAAAGACAAAATACTGTTCATTGAACTTTTAATTTAAAAACTCTAAAATCCTGATCAATATGAGATAAATATATGATTCATTTATATGTCTCATATGAGCAGGTAACAATACTTAATCTACCGAGCTAACTCTACTCTACTTGATCGAGTAAATGTTTTCACTACAATTGAGAATAGTAGGTAAAGTGTATTGTCTAGTGGACAGAACTAACCTTAAAATGTCAATACTTTTAAATAAATCATCACTTTTTGATGAATTTTAATAAATTGATACTTTTTAATAAATAACAATACTTGATAGCCTACGGCATGACTCTACTCTAATAGCTCGAGACTGTTTTCATTAGCATAGTAGTGGTAGAGTAGAGTGAGAAGCGGTGATGGAGGAAGGAAAGTGGTAAAATACTATCTGACGGTGCTATAATACCACTCTACTCTAATAAAAACTAATACTCTACTATGAGTACTCTACCATGAACGTTTTCATTGGGAGAGTTCACAAGATAGTTAGTACTTGCCCAGGGAAACTCTACCACGAACTCTACTAATGGAAACCAGGCTTTAGTATTTCAATTGATCGGTGTTAACATGTACATTAAAGAAATTAGTCCAGTCAAAAAAAGGTTATAGAGGGAAATCTTTCGAAGACAATTTTTGACCCCGCAGTTCTGTTTAGGGTAGTAAGGAGGTAAACATTTTAAAAGTCCCCACCCCCACCCCCTGTGCTAAGTGGGTGGGGGTGGTTCAAAGGTACCATTTTTTGGTTTCTCGCATATAACTCGAAAACTATGTATCTTACGGAGATAATTGTTATATACAAAATTAAGGCTCACATAATTTCCTACAATATTCATCCCACAACGTTTTTATATCTTCTCTAGTTTTCGAGATATCCGCTCTTGAAGGTGTGAATCATAGTAAAAGTTGGTGGAATTGGATAAATCTTTCGGATATTGTAGTATGATTATTTAAAGCTTCCAGATGGCTGGATTGATCATTATTAGAATTACAGACGATCTCTTTAAAATCGACTTATTTTTGCCGCCATCTATTTTTATTATGATGACAATCATTTCTAAGATTACCATCATGGATATTCTCTTTCTACACATCATTATAAAGAGATTGATACCATTCCCAAGTCTGTACCTAAGGAGTCATGAGTTACACGATTTTCTAATTGTTGGAATTGGCATTTGGTGGAAAAAACGTGTTTTCCGCTGCAAACAGTACTTTTTACTCTTTTTCCGATGACGCTCCAGCCGAAAAATATGGACTTACAGCCTCCAACCAGATGTCATTTTGAAGCTTTGGAAATATTCTACAACACTGTGCCAATAATACTAGTGTGCGTCTACCGTGAATACATATACAGGGTGGAAAGTAAAATATTGTCCACGAAAAATGTATGTTTCAAGTTTTTGAAGTTGAATAAATAATAGAAAGAGTGGTCGAAATGAGATGAATCTCTCAAAAATCATTGTTTGGTTAATTCTAAACACTTTGGTGGTAAAACCAATCCGATATCTTTCACAATAACTGCATAACAAATGATATAAAAATTTCTGTCAATAATGACCGCCATCTTGTATTTTTCAATGATGTCGAATATATTCGTTGTTTCCATCATCATTATTATAATTCGTCTTGTTGTAACGAAGCGATTGAGACCATTTGCAAGTCTCTATCTTGAAGTAGTCATGAAAAAATCGATTTTAAAGTTCTAGCTTGTTACCTCATGGGTATGGAAAAACGTTCCAGAAATCATGCAGGGTTTTCTTTGATTAAAGATATATCGTTCCAAAGTAAAAAAACACGCTCTAGATTTCATAGATTTAAAATTACCCTGTATCTCTTGCACAAAAAAGTTATAATGGAATAAAATTAGAACAAATTTAGAAAAAAAATTTTTTCGGCTTTTGAATGTTATAACTGATAAAATATGCGTTTTAGAGGAAAATTTCATTAAACATGAATATTGTAGAAGAAGATTTTTTAAAATATTTTCGTTCAAATAAACGGTTGAATATCTTGAACGGTTATTGAAATACAAGCGATATAGCAAAACCCTGAAAATTTTGGCGGCCATCTTGTTTCCGAGGTGTTTGCCTTTGATTTCGACTTATCATCATCACGATCCTTATTATGCTAGACCTAACGAAGAAATTGAGACATCTTCCACAGCTGTTACTCAAAAATGACCACGGTGTGCCCTATTCACGACATTTGCGCCCTGACTGTCTAACAATCCATGGTATCTACTACCACAGAGGAAAGAAGCACTACTGGTATGCTTATTCCGTGCTACTACTATCTAGTATTATTTCAATTCAGTTTTTATTAATGTGAATGTTTTGAAGATCATGTTTCTGCTGACGGTGATGTCTACATGAGTCATAGAGCCGGCTGATGTAATAGTTCGATGATTACATTTATTTATTTATGGTGTCACGTGGTATTTTAGCACCACAGAATATCTGGAGCAAACCAGTGAATTTTAATAGAATTATAAAATGGAAAAGAAGTTAAACCTAGTCAAAGGACAACTCAAATTAAATCGAATATTGTTAGCGATAAAGAGTAATAGTATTATCTAAAATGATAAGAAAATATGTATAACTGTGATTCAACAACTAATGAACCCATTGGCAGAATTAAAAATTATAAAGCGGCTTATTTATTATTGGCAGATTATAAAAAATAAAAGCTTGCATGTATATTGAGGTTAGAATTATTTGTTTACAACTTTAAATGAATCAATCGATCTAGAATAAATCGATAGTTATTTGAATCAATACTGAGCGAATCAGCTGATTGTTCGATCAACCAGTATAATAGGTTGAAATATAAAAATTTACTCACAAAGGATGTATTATATATACTAAGGAAGATTACTTACTTACTTACTCCTCGGCTCTACAACCCATTGAGGGTCTTGGCCTCCCGCAGTATGCCTCTCCATTCGTCCCGATTTTGAGCTTTCCTTCTCCATCCTCTGATACCCATCTGCCTCAAGTCATTCTCCACGTCGTCAATCCAACGCATTCTTGGTCTTCCCCTCAGTCTTCTTCCTCCAGGATTCATTCTGTGGACTTTCTTTGCGCTCCTTGAGTCATCCATGCGCTCCACATGTCCTAACCAACCTAGACGTCTCATTTTTATTTCTACTACAATGTCTGGGTTGTTGTAGAGCTCTCGCAACTCTTGGTTAGTGCGGATCCTCCACTCTCCATCACTATAGGTGGGTCCGTAGATTTTTCGGAGGACCTTTCTTTCCCAGACATTGAATATGGTCTCGTCCCTCTGAGTAAGTACCCAGGTTTCTGCACCATATAGTACGGCTGGTCTTATGACAGTGTTGTAAACTTGCACTTTTAGCCTTCTTGAGATAAGTCGGGAATTGATAAAAGTTTTTAAAGCATAATAACATCTATTCCCAGCTGATACTTTAGCTTTGATATCTATTGGGACTTCGTTTTTTTGTGTTATTAACTAAGGAAGATTGATGTATAGAAATACGGACCACTATTATTTCTGTATAAATATTTATTATAATCTAAAAAGCATGAAAATCCAGAGTATACAAAACTCATATAAAAAACTAAATGTATATTAACTATTAAAATCGTATGTTATGATTTATTTATGAATATAGTTTAAGATAATCACTACATGTATTTATAAAAAAACTTTTATTTATTTTTTTTTTTCTATTATAAAGTTGAAGAAACCCTGATTCTGAAACAACCAATTGTATTGAGTTTATTAAATTGAAGGCCAATCAGAAAGAAGCTTACAACTTGTTCAAGGAAGAGATAAAATTTTTCTGAAAACCTTTTTTCTTCTGGCTTGTGATCTGGACCTGAGAGGATGCACATAGAGTTTAGGGTTCTTTTCTTCCTTTAAATCTTGAAAATTACCAAGCCAATCCCTTTTTTAAATGTGAAATATTTGTAATAAATGTTAAATTATCTGTGAACTCAGTGTTGTTGAAGAGTTCGTAATTGTAATTATTCCCCATAAATATATCTTTAATTTAGAAAGAAATCTAAGAGAAATCTGGACCACGCGTTAGCCCAGCAGTGACGAAAGAGACCTGCCTAATTAATTATTGGAAATAATTAATTCAATCCACGAGACCGTCAAGAACATCGTTAATGTGAGTGATAAATCAAACGAGCTCGTTTTAAGGCCTTTCTACGTATAGTGGGGAAATTAATCAAAAGCGCTATTCAAATTAACTTAAATTAAAGAAAAAGTCACAACGTGTTGAGTGATATCACATAGTTCATAAGAACATTTTATAAATTTATTTGATATATGTAGGAAGCTTACTTGCATGCACGGCCCGAACTCATATATCCCTGAGATCTCATGTTGAATATCAATTTTATTAATTATTATTTTTGCTAATTGAGCAAAGTATATCATATCAATATCAAATCTATAGACCAAACAGGTTTTTATTTGTAGAATTTTGAATTGACTGGAAGTCTAAGCATCAGTATTAAATATAATATATTTATAAATTTTTAAAACTCACTATTGTGAATGTCATTAAACCCTGTGATAATTATTCAGATTTTAGAAAAGAATTTATATATATTGGAAAAATTATAGATATAGAGTATTTTATTTATACATTGTTTTATGGGAATATATTTTGTGTTTTATGTCAGCATACAAATCATAGAAATTTATTTTTTCCTAACTCATCTCGTGATATACAGTTTGAGCTGTCTTGGTACCAAAAAATATTCTGCAGCATATGAAATTATTGAATCAATTAATATTAATCTTGTTAAGAGCATTCAGTACTTATCATCCTTTGATGATAGTCACATTGGTCTGTCAGAAAAAGTATATTTATAATTATATTAATAAGGTTCCAGTTATATCATATAAGGATCGAGAGAGCTTCAAGAACTGGCGTTGTAAGCTCTAAGGAATTTTAGAAGGATAAATTGGTGAACACCTGTATTCATGACAAGCGTTTTAAGGATCAACTAGAAAAACTATAGTTGGTCTTTATTATTCTTTATTGTATGCATGGTTACTGATAATCAGTCATCAACTATTCTTTTGATTTCCTTATTGGTATTCTTCAAGAACTTCATAGAAGCAGCGGTAAGAATTAATAATCACTGGTCATTGAACCTTATGGTGATTAATTGCATCGGGAAAATTCATGTATCTACCACTGAGCTAAAGCTGAGGTTTGAACACAGCAATTTTGCGAGCCGGACGGCCTTAATTTTTTGTGAATTTATTCGCAAAAGAGGGAATTTAGCAACCGCTCATATAAACGTCAAATTTACAACTTGGCACAATGTCACCCAACCAGTGGGGCAAAGGTTTACCATTTGACAATGGACATTCCACATTTATTTATTGGCATTCCAAGATATTTTTAATGTTTGCCTCCTATTTAATCATATCATCATAATGAACGATAAAATTAATATTAATCTATGAATTTTCCAAATTATAATCTAGAGATTCATTCAACAATATGAAATTGAATGAAATTCAATGATGATGAATTGATGATGATGATGATGATGATGATGATGATGATGATGATGATCAGTTTCTTCTGGAAATATTATTTCTCTTAGAGATTATAGATTTCTATAATATGATTCTTTTTTATCAACGATCCACTGTGATCCAATTGTTTTAAATTGTCGAGTTATTTCAATCAATTTTGAAACTAACTAACTGACAGTTTGTTCTGAAATTGAAACTAGTTAATCTCATCAAACTTATGGAATTAACTGATCTTGTTCTAAAATTGATAATCCTCTTTACTTAGTCCCATTGAAGGTGCTCTGGCATCAGAATTAGGCCTACTCTCCCTCGTGTGAAATGAATTAAAGGCATGTCTCTCCATTGAGCTTGATAGAACAATAACAGGCAATACAGACAAATTGCTGTTGGTCGACTCATTAATCTGTGGGTCCGAGCAGTCTGTGAAGAAATCCCATTAACTTGTTCTCTCAGATCTGAAGAATTTGTTCCGTAAATTGTTCAATTCTCTATGGTCATATTTGTCAGATAGTAAAAAAGATATTTGTAACTATTAGGAGTTACAGTACTTTTTAAAATGAAATGTTTTCATTGTACTGTAGTAGAAAAAATAACGTGTTATTTGTAGCTATCAAGAGTACGTTAAATTGTTGTATGATACATTCCCATTATTTCAAAAACAGTAGTAAATTGAAATATAGTTGTTTTAAATTGTTACAATAATTTCAAATCTCTTTAGTATTTATTCGAAAGAATTCATTTAATCATTTTGTTTCTTTTTATTCAAAGATGGCATAATGTATTTGATTTGAAATAAATAATTTTATCCTTTTAACCGATCACTGAAGTTTGAGGCTCGAGTCGTGTGTTTGTGTATTTGTATTCATGTTCGACGATAATTTTCGAATTCTTTCATCAATCTACTTCAAATTTTCAACACAATTTTCTACAGTTTTTTGGACAGTAAGATTGATCATCTCTTTCATCCTGTATTAGGCAAGAAAGTATATGTGCTAAATAATTTTGTTTTTGGTCATGTTATCAAAACTTGGAATTAGAATAGTTTTGGGCCAAGCCAGCTGTTCTATCCCAATCATATTCATAATATGATCTGTAATATTGCACCCTCAAATGAATAAATAAATAATTATCATCTATATAATAAAAGCGAAATGGCACTCACTGACTGACTGACTGACTCACTCACTCACCACTCGCAGAACTAAAAATCTACCGGACCAAAAACGTTCAAATTTGGTAGGTATGTTCAGTTGGCCCTTTAGAGGCGCACTAAGATTGGCAATATTTTAACTCTAAGGGTGGTTTTAAGGGTTTAAAGTTCGTGTTTTAGCATGTATATTCTTCTTCTTAGTCTCTTAATTATAATTGAAAAATGTTCATACCATATGTTTATATAGAACTATAATCTAGAGAGAGCACCTCTTCGAAACAGTTGTTAACTGGTAACTAAATTAATAATTTTGTCAGGTTGGCATTAAGTTGAGTTGACTTTGTTAGGTTGGCCCAATTTGAAGATTGAAATGCATTTATCGCGGAAAAATTGATTGGGCACTGTTTCTTCAATCAGAGCTATTCCTGGGAATATTATATTACTAGTCGTCAGACTCGCTTCGCTCGCCATACCCGTTTAGCCAGACGTTTAGTCTGGACCCCCGACTGGATCGTCCTAACATATGATAAAAAATATAATAAATTTCAATAGGTTAGCTGACAGAATATCAGCGGCATCTTGAGCGAGTTCTCAAGCGTAGGGAGCTCTCTAGTGTAGCTATTTCTTATATCATACTGTATAATACTGGTGGAAATTGTAAATTAATTGATATTTTTTCTTGTTTTAAAGGAGGGAGAAGACAACGAAGAAGGATCGGATCTTCTGGAGCCACCCTGTACGGCTGTTACTGTGGGACCCGAGGCGCCAGCCAATAATTCCAACAAATTGGCCAGACTCTCCAAGCTCAAATTCTCCAATCCTTTCAGCAAAAAATCCAAGGTAAGTCCTGAGCTGGTAACTAGCCCGTTACTATAGGTTATGGGGACTTCAAAATTATTTCCTATCATGCTAAAGGCCAAAACACACAGTGATAGACAGACGGAGGAAAAATTAAACATCTTCAAGTGTGAGCAAACATACGCAGACAGACGGACGTCTGTGCCCGTTGCAACCATTTGATAGCCTGGGGAGGGATTTTTCCTCCGTCCGTCTGCTTCTGTAAACAATGGCCTAAAGAGATGCTCTCCAATGAATAATGTTCAGCCGCGCAGAAAAATAATACCATTGGCTCTCATTATTAGGACTTTATTCTCAACTCGCTCTTGACGTATAGCCGCTTAGTCCACTTCCACTACATTATAATCAGATTTGAGTTTCGAGAAGTTCCATTATTAGCCTTCATATTTTTCTCTCAAATCATGCTAAGGGGTGCTTTTTAAACAATTCTCTCCAACCGGGCAGAAAAATATACATTGGTTACATATGGAATACATACTTTTGGGAGTGTTCACACATTGAATGAGCCCTGTATTCTCAACTGCAGATTAAATAATCCAGGATTATATGCACCATCTTGTTTTAAACGGAGATAGATCAGCTGTTGGTTTAAACCCGGATTGAAACTCGGTTAAATTGAATGCGACCATGCCTTCATTTTAATTGTAGATCACAAAACTATGGTCTCATCTGTATAATGTGTTTCAACTGGGTCAGGTGATAGTTTGAACTAGGATTATTGTATTTGAGCTGCTATTGAGTATATGGGCCTAAATTTTCAGCAGACGAAACTAATAATTAAAGCCTCACACACACACATCGATTTTTGTTTGTACGGTATTTCGCTGTCCTTATAAATTCTATTACATTAAACAGATGATGTTTATCAAATTCCGTTTAATCTGATAGAATTCATCATAAGGACGGCAAAATATCGTATGAACAAAAATCGATGTGTGTGTGCGGAGCTTTAGAGCACAGACTAAATGTTGTGCCTGTCATTCATTATGCCGTTTTTAAGAGCTGTCAAAACAATGCTATATTTCCAAACAATCACTCTTTGTGAACCGTTTTCAATGAAAATAACTAAATTTTTCTGTAGACTTCAACAGACTGATATCTATCTTTCTTTCAATCCAGATTCGATTCAGCCGATTTGGTAACTTTTTTCTAATCTCAGAAATCTATTTCTATTTGAAGAATCAGTTTGGCTGTGATTTAAACCTGTAGAGTTAATTTTAACATTGATTGTTGTAAGGGATCGAATTTTAAAGGAATGTTGGATGAATATTTTAATATCTCAGCCTTAAAATTTGTACTTTCTCATGGTTCTCAACATTAAAAGGACGATATCTTACAGTTGTGTCACTCTACTTTGATATTAATGAATTTCATGTGAACAATTATCAAACATGAATGCATCAATTATAAATGGATTATATTATATTTTAGAATCTTACTGATCAAATAAACTGTAACATAGTTACAATAGTCTGTTGAATAGTTTAAATTTGATTATGTGAATATAGTAAATTTGTTCTATAAAATAGTGAAATAGTTACAATGTTTTGTTAAATAGTTTCAAATGTATAATGCGAAAGGAATATTGCAGATATACTGTTTTTGGTGAGATATAGTGATAGCCTATTTATCCACATTGAAACACTAGGATATTGCCTAAAAATATCACAAATTTATTGAAAAGTTTTTTCAACACTATGGACAGTAGTGATGACACCATAGGTATTGAAGCATGTTTGTAACTTTTTAATAGATTCGTGATATTTTTAGACAATATTCTGGTATTTTATTATGAAATGATTATGTTGTATTCTGGTAAGGAGGAATAAAGATGGTATGGTATGATTTGTTGCAGAGCAAGGAAGAGGATAAGACTGATCTGCAGCCGAACAGCCCAGACGATGTGAAGAGCCCAACCGAGGGGGAGCGGGAGGGAAGGGCCAAGGGTCTCATCAATGCCATCAAGCTGCCATTGGTCAACGTAATTCCCAAAAAACTCAAATCTGCCAAGGTATGGTTGGCCTACTTCACACAAAACAATTTTATTTGAGAGATTTACAAAGCTGGAACTTCGGAATTGAACTTTTCGAAATGACCTAATTTAATAAAGAAGATTTTGCTGATGAGAGGATCAGTGATTTATCAGGATACGAATGTATTTTGAATAATACGAATTTATTCTAAATATATTGGGAAAAAATCTTCAATGCCTTGCCAGAGAATAAAAGGGATTCTCAGTCACTAGAGTCATTCAGGACTAGGGTGAAGGATTCGTTGTTGGAGAGATGCCTTCATAGTTACAACAGCCGTTTTGAAATCCTTAAATTTAATGTTTTTTTAGTATGAATTCGTTTGCGTATAATTGTGATGTAATTATATATGTAATTATTATGTGAATGTATGGCAATTTTCAATGCTATTCTAAATGACCTATGACATGTTGTATATTAAATGAAATGAATTAGACATGATTCACTGGAAGCCCATTTCTTTATTCTATCGCGGTGATAATTTCTATTATTACTTGATTGAACGTTTTTAATTAGTGCTTGTTATATTTGATACGTATTGCTTGATACGCTTAAGATGTCGATCAATATGAATGTTTTTGAACTTTTTATGTGCGCTCAAAGTTGAAGAAAGTACGTAAATTCGTCAAGTTGAAAGCCAAATTTCAAACAGTTTGAACCTTCATAAAAAGTTTAAAAACGTCAAGCTAATGAACAAGTTATTATTTATATTTTTGGAAATATCTTCTCCATCCCAACCATATCCTTAGGATTAAATGTTGACGGGTGGTTTTCTAGTTATTGACGTTTTTTAAAAAAAAAATTAAAAAAACAATATATCTCGAAAACTAAGGTCGATATAAGAACATTTTTGTTACAGGTTGCATGTAGAATATAAATAAAAATATAAATCTAAGTACCCTTTTCAAAATTGTTTACTCACACCATGTTTCGGCTATATGATGCCATTTTCAAGTGATTGGAAAATAAAGAAAATGACATTAAATAAATACTATTACAAGCTTCTTATTTTTGATCATATATTAGTATTTATTTCATTTATTATCCATTCACTAGATAATGGCATCATATATCGGAAACATGTTGTGAGTATACAATTTTAAAACGGGTACTTGGATTTATATTGTATTTATATTCAAGAGTAGCCCTAAAGAAAAAAAGACAATTTTCATGTAGAATCTATGGTCTTTGGATGTTACACCATTCGTGGGACATTCTGTATAGATTTATTAAATTTGAAAATAATAAATATTATGATGTTTCTATATCAGTTTATTTCAAGGTACCTAGAATACTAGAATACAATGTATTATAGGTACATTGGTTTATTCTAGTGTACTAATAGTTTTCTAGAATAGTACATTCAGTTTGTTTGTATGTTGTCAGTTTTATGAATAAATTTCAATTTTGTGTCCTGTATTCTAGGACAGGGATGTTGAGGACGGCAGGGGAGGAACTCCGGGCCCCCAGGCGGGTCTGGCGTCCATGGAGACACTCGATGACAGCAACGGATCACACAAGGTGGACGATGAGAAGAAGGATGAAGCCGAAATGGAAACTGTCAAACTGGACATCGGAACTGACGTAAGCAACTATACTAGTTTCTTCAAACAAATTATTCGGAATTAGTAAACTTGTTCCAATCCTCCAATTAAATTCCAGACAACTGGTCAATATTATAGATTATTTTCCAATTATTATTGAGAGACGCAACTGGTGCAGTCATTTGAATAGAATGCCACTTGAAGTCCAAAACTACTCCATAGACCTACTGGAAAAAGAGATGTAGGGAGGCCAAGAAAGAGATGGGTACCGGAACAGGTTAATTAATAAACCTAATCACTGATGTGAAGATGATGATGATGACTATTGAAATGAGATGGAGCCGTTATCTTGAAGATACTGTTTGGACTTCAGCATTTTTTCAAATCCTCTGATTCAATTCCAGACTCATGGTCTATTATGGAAAATTTACTGAACATTTCAGAAATCTACAGTAAATTCTTGAAAGGATAGCGAGGATATCCGAGACGACTAAGGCGTTGAACCCTTCGGTCTGCTAGCGCTACCTGGTCGTGGGTTCGAATCCCGCTTTAGGCATGGAAGTATTATAATGTCATAAAATATCCCACGCTCTAGCTAAAAGCTCATGTGGGCGTCATCTGCGATAAAAAATATATTATTTGAAATTCTTCAACTTTTTACAGTCAATCCAGTGTTAATCAATCCAATGTCTACTTGGTATGAAATGAAGGATTTACTGTAGGCTACTGTAAAGTTTCAAAATTATGAATTATTGCCTAAAATCATGATCAATTATTGTCCTTTTTTTAATTTTGAATTATAGCTTGAAATCAGATGAAGCAATTCTCTTATGATGAAAATTCAATTCTAGGCACTTTGAGCATATTCTTAAATTTCCCAAAAACACTTGGGTATCATTGGTTACAAATAAAGCAATGATTGGGAGAGGAAAAAAAGGTTAATCTTGATCTATGATTAAAAATTAACTGTAAATTTGGAAATTGCTGCTTGAAATAAGGTGAAAGCGTTTCTTGAAAAAAAATTGAAAAGTAAATTCGTATGACTTTTTGTTGGTGGGGAGTCCTTTGCGGGAAGGTCCCACCTCACCTGAATTAAGCCGTCAATGGGCCTTATGATTGTCATAGTTCAGCCGGGACCGACAATTTTATCTGTGCCCATCTGATAACACGTATTCACTTTACTCACGTACAATTAGATAAGCAGCAATTGCGTGGCAGTGAAGTGGCCGCTTGAAATATCGCAGATACTTTATCCTACTGTGAGATTCATTGTAATCTGTCAGAATTATTGAAAGGGATGCACCGATGCTAATTATATGGAATGCTGACAGTGAATCTCACTATAGCAAGAATTAGGTTAGAATTACTGAATTCTAATTTATCACATATCAAAGATAGAATTAGGGGTATTTATTGTTCAATAATCGATCTATTCTTCTAAGATTCTTTCAAGTTTTCTAATTTAATTCTTATAAGTTCAGATTCTTTAGTTTTTTCCTAAGATCCTCAATAATAGGTAATTTTTCTTCAATTATTATTCTAGTGTTGAGCAGTGATACTCTCTTGACATTGTTAGTAATAGCTCAATAATTTTTTTTTCAGAATAATGGTGGATTTGAAACAGAGAAGCCAGCTTTGAGCGACGAAGACGAAGAGCATTCCAAGTGGGACATTCCCGAGTGCTGTAGACGGTCGGCCATTGTCCAGAGAATCACCGAGTATCAGACGCTTGGAGTTATAGGTCAGTAGCTCAATACTAATCTATTCTCTTCTAACACAATAGGATAAATAAATAAAATTAATATTATTATTATTAAACTAAAATCCAAATTAAATGCTGTAATTCACCCCGAAGACTTCTGCTACTGCAAATATTGACAACAGGATAAACAGCTTGATGGAAATTCGATGAGCGCTACTATCCTAGATCCCGGGAACCGGGCCGACAAATAATTTTTGAATAGTAGCGCTCATCGAATTTCCATCAAGCTGTTTACCCTGTTGTCAATATTTGCAGTAGCAGAAGTCTTCCGGGTGAATCACGGCATTTAATTTGTATTTTCGTTTAATAATAATAATTAATTCATTAGCATTTGAATAATTGCAATATCTCAGTAATTTCCATATGTAACATAAATATGATTTTATTGCTGTTAAACTCTTAAAACAATAGGCAAAGTCAAATATTGAATAGGCTACAGTACGACAAAATATAAAATCAAGTTTTTCAGCAACTGTACACACATATAATAAATTACATTACTGAGTCTTACAAATAATACAGTAAATGAACTGTAAGTGAATTAGATTTTTCAAATACAGTAATACAATTCATTTTACAAGGTACCCTTTCATTTAATCACAACACAAATAGTTTCAACTCTTCAAGAGCCATTTTCAATTGTGTATTTACACTATTCATTGTCTTTCAATACTTTAAGTAGCACTGAAAATAAGAGTGAGTAATTATTCATTTTCTGTTTCTCTCTTTACACGTTGAAACAAGATTTTAAGGAAAGGTTCGAATTTGAGAAAGGATGATTCGAACATGCACTTATAAAACAGAACATTTTCCAGATACTTTGATCATAAACCCTCCCAATAGGTAATACATCGAATTTAAGATGTGAAGCTGATTGCAAAAAGATGCTATATATCTTATCACAGACTATTGAAGGACACTGTCACAGTGAGAATCAGTGGAAAGCCTTTAAATACTACCAGCATATATTATGACAAGAGTATGAAATAATACATATTCCATCTACTTTGCTTTTGAGTCCCTCTAATAAAGAACACATTGATCTGAGAGAGGCTGCTGAATACAAAAAAATCAATAACTTAAATCACAGACTATTAAAGGACACTGTAACTGTGAGAATGGATGGAATCACTACCAATACTAACAAATATTATGACAAGAGTATAGAACGATACATTTTTCAGATACTTTGATTATGAACCCTTCCAATAGGTGATACATTGAATTTCAGATGTGTAGCTGATTGCAAAAAAGTCCAATATGTCTTATCACAGACTATTGAAGGACACTGTAACCGCGAGTATGGGTGGAATCCCTTCAACTATCACCAAATATTATAACAAGAGTATAAAACAATAAACAGTCGAACCTCTCTATAACGAACCTCCACTTAACGAAATCCTCTACACAACGAATTTATACCTGGTCCCATGACATTTTAGAGTATGGCTGCTTATTTACCTCCATTTAACGAATTTCGGACCTCTCAGCAACAAAGTTTTCTCTTCACTTCAACATACAAAATGTAGTGTGTATAGGAACCAGACAGTCATTTTCAAGGAATTGTTTAGTTTCAGCAAATGGTCAATAGACTGAAAATAATGGCAATTCAGGTAGGAAGAAGATAGAGTGGTAGACAGTCAATACAGGTTGAAACACATGAGGGTGGTAGACAGTCAATACAGGTTGAAACACATGTCGGAAATTGAATGAAAGTTACTGGAAATGTAGAATTCTAAGAATTCATTCGTAGAGCAGGCAGGTAAACGACTGGACTTTCTCATCCTTGCTTCTGTCACACATTTCAATTGTTAGAACTCGCCATTTATGAATGAAGGAACGAGAATGCTGGATTTCCCCATCCTCCCATCATTTGCTTGTCATACATTTCAATTTTGAAAAATGTGTGAAATTTCCCAAAATGTCACTCTACGTTCTCGATGTTATGTTTTATGTACCATATTCATTTAATTACTGCCCGTGATATATTATAAGATCCATAAGATCATGCCAGTTTTCTTGACAGAACAACCTCTCGATAACGAATACCTCTCTACAGCGATCGACTTCGTCATACAGAGGTTCTACTGTATTTTCAAAACTACTTTGTTAGTGAAGCCCTCCTACACATTGTTTTTGAGTGAGGCTGTCATGTACAAAAAATGCAATATCCTTTATCATATACCATTTAAGGACACTGTAACCGTGAGTATGGGTTGAATCCCTTCATTTACTACAAAATATTTTGACAAGAGTATAAAAACGTTACATTTTTCAGATACTTTGATCATATCTTCCAATAGGTGAAACATTGAATTTCAGATGTGAAGCTGAATGCAAAAAAGTCCAATATCTTTTATCACAGACTATAAAAAGACTCTGTAACAGTGAGAATGAGTGGAATGCCTTCAACTACTACCATATATTATGACAAGAGTATATATAAAACAATACATATTCCAGCTACTTTGCTTTTGAATCACTCCAATAAGGAATACATTGATTTGAGAGAGGATGCTGATTACAAAAAAAAAAAAAACATTATCTTAAATCAAAGGACTGTGAAACGAGAATGGATGTAATACCTTCAAATATCACCAAATATTATGACAAGAGTATAAAACAATACATTTTCAAATAATTTGATCATGAACTCTTACAATTTAATTTGATGAACAAAAATTTTATCAGCCTAAATTATCGACTTCTGTTGTATTTTTGACATACGCCTGAATGGACCTTAGTTTTACATTCGTTTATTGTCCTTTGCATTGATGTTTATTTCTCTGATTGCTTCTGTGATGGATATTCAATAATAATACTGAGGGTGATGCTCACATAAGCTCTTAGGCTTGTGCGTGGGTAATGAGTGAGAGGGATAATGATGAGAGATGTTTATTTCTCTGATTGCTTCTGTGATGGATATTCAATAATAATACTGAGGGTGATGCTCACATAAGCTCTTAGGCTTGTGCGTGGGTAATGAGTGAGAGGGATAATGATGAGAGAACAGAATATATTTTTTGTGATAAATATTATACTCAAATGACGTAGTAGGAACTGACATGCAAAGTGTGTTTTTTTTTAATATATAGTGGTATGGTATTGACAATATCAGTGTGTTTTCTTTTTATTTTTCTATTCTTTTTTTAATTTTTCAATAATCATTTCTCGAACTTTATTGTCTGTGCTACTTATTCGTGTGTCCTATTTTATCCATTACTGCAGTGGTTCTCAAACTTTTCACTTCGAGCCCCCCCTGCATAATTCAGCTGTAAGCCGGGCCCCCCTACATGTATAAGCGTATAACAACAAATTCTATACAAACAATTATAATTTATTCAGGTACTATAGCTACTATAGTACATAGTTGTTACTTTTATTTTTCATAGCAATTAACAATATAAAGAGCTTCAATATGAAGGATGAGTTTGTTTTTTTCGCACAGAGTTTGTTGAAAAAGGTATCAGCTCTGATTATGCTACTCTAAGTTCCTGGGTCACATCCAGTCTTGATGTAAATTTACTTTTCATGGCAGCTAGAGAAGAATACCCAGTTTCACACGAATAAGCTGTCGCAAATGGAGTCAATATCTTCAATGCCCTTTCACTCAAAATTGGGTGTTCCTTTTGCACACCAATCCAGAAGGATGTGAGAGAATATTCTTCAAACTTCATTTTAAGCCCAATAGTCACCTTGGAGATCAATGAGGCTTTCATTTGCTATCATGTTGAGGGAGTACTCATTGATTGAGAATTTGAATGGGTTTTGAATCCATGCCAAACCATTCAAGTTCTCATTAAAATATTTTTAAGTAGAATTTTAAAAGTATAATGATTGCTTATCGTAATTATTTTAGAAGTAAATTTAAATTATTTTCCAACAAAGCTTTGTGCCCCCCGCCCCTGAGCATTCATCGCGCCCCTCTTGGGGGTCACGCCCCATACTTAGAGAACCACTACATTACTGAATGATAATATAGTTGTAGGATATAATATGTTTCATAACTTGAGGCCTATTATATAGTGATATTAAAGAAAGTACGTTGGCTTATTGATTACTACTTGATCTCATTGACAACCATTTCTTTTACCTGTGTAATGTTCAGTTTGTTTTATTTTCTCTTGCAGTACTCGTGTTCCTGTTCATGATAGTTTTCATCCTGGTGTCTCTGCTGTTCTTTGGAGGTTCCCGGCCTCCGACCAATGCTCCAATCTACAACGGAAAATATGTCAAGGCCGTCACCAGCTGTGGAAATGTTGAAGGGTGAGTTTTACATTAATAGTATTGTCCCATATACTCAAAACTTATTGTTATCATTAAAATATCAACATTTATTCCGCCAAATACAATAAATATTTTTACAAATAAAAATAATCATTAAAATACAATAGTTTTTGGCGTGACTGGAAAAAGAAGCCTCAAGCTCCAGCCACGAGTTCTAAAAATAATGGTGTCTTTCCCCACACACAGACTTGTCTATGTGGGGAAAATTCACTAGTGTTTTTTATTATTCATACACTTACTGTATTTGTAATGATTTTGTGTATAAAACTCAATTTGATTTGAATGATCTCTTATTGCTTATGAAAAATTGGTAGTAGATGCTAAGACTGTTCGCCTGTCTATATTATCTCAATCGAAACTAGTTAAAATGTATGTATTTAGGGCTACTTATTTTTATTTATTAAATAATATTATAGTACCCTTCTTTTGAAAAGTTTTTATTATAAATTAACAGATTTAAAACACGAATTAAAACTAGTAAAACGTCTATTTGAAATATATTTTAAAACCTGAAGAGGCTTTGAGGCTTCTGGTGGGTCCAACTGTGTTTTCTACCTAAAGGTAGAAAATGCAACATGTTTATGGGATCGGAAAGGGTTGTCCCATTGTTTATAGAGGTGGCAATATTTCTTCCTTCATCCTTTCTCAATTGTTCTATAATAGTTGGAGAGTATGACCATTTTCTTGATAATAGACCCATCACAGACCTTGAAGCCCCTGAAGATTATGTGAAACATCGAAACTAGTTGTTTTAATTTGTGTTTTTAATCTGTTATTTTATAATTAAACTTCAAAAATAAAGGGTTCTATAATATTTTTTCATAAATCGAAACTAAATTTAATTATATCTTATTTCTTTTGAAACAAGATCTCAAAAAGGGTACTATGGTGTTATTTTACAATTGTTATTTTTCTCATTTCTTTCTTATCAATTCAATTTCTGTTTGTGTAGACAAACGATTCTCACTGAGACTTGTTTTGGCATAAAGCTGTAACCCTCTATTTATATAAATTATATTTTTAATATGTGAATATTTCCTATTCTAGCTATAATAATGTAAAATATTTCTTCTATGTTTAGTTTTGAAGCATATAAATTTGAAAATCTACTTTGTGAAAAAATACTTGAGGACTGAAAATTTTGTGAATTGAATAACTACAATACCTAATTCGGACTAGGTGTTATCTAGATTTTGGAGAGGAATAGCACAAGTCTACCTTATTTTTTCTCTCCCTATCATTTTGATAATGTACTTGTTATATAAATGAATGAATAAAGTGAATGAATGTTGTAATTTTGCTATTGATGTAATAAATAATTATTCATTCATTTTTGAACTGATGATTGTTGTGTTGTAGAATGCTGGAAGAAGGTGTGTTCGCGTTCAGAGGCATTCCGTACGCTCTGCCGCCAGTCGACGAGTTGCGCTGGAAGCCACCCAAGGCGTTCGACCTGAACACGTGCTGGAACGACACGTTTCGCGCCCACAACTCGTCGGCGCACTGCTGGCAACGCTACAACAACGCATCCGTCAACGGGGCGGAGGACTGTCTCACCCTCGACGTGTTCACGCCATATGTGCGGTATCACTCGCCCCTGCCGGTATGTACAAACAATTATCGATATTATAGTTATCGATATTATGGTTAAATGAATATCGATATCATAATTATCGATAAAAATATCGATGTTATAGTTATCGATAAATAAATATTGATCTCATAGTTATCGATATGTCCTACAGTGTCTGTTTATTGGAAGGAGAGACAACAAAATCTGGTGTGGCGCACTCACACAACTTTCCTTGTCGTTATGAAAATTGATCACCTGACGCTAGTGTTCACGCGCATCTCAAGTCTACTTTATAAACAAAGATCTGAGCCAGCTGGTGACAGGACAATAACGCTGGAGACATACGAGGTCTGCTATCTCTTCATAGTGAATCATTTAATAGAATCAACAGTTGCCAACAGTTTGTAATTGGATAATCGCATTTTCTCGAAGTTCGTGCTTATTTTCAATTTCAGGTTGAAATGTTACTGAACATTAATTGTAGAGATTTTCATGCTCAATCTTTTCCACTCGAAATTTTTTGTTTGAATTATATCTGAAGCCTGATAATTGGGAATCTAAAATCAAACTTTGCATAGATGGGGCGGAGCTCCTAAAATTTTCACAGATATGGGACTTGTGGCAGTTGATAGAGCTTATTAATGACTATTTTAGGTATGAATTTGATCAAAATCGTTGGAGCTGTACTCGAGAAAATCTCGAAAAACCCTTTTTTTGACAACATCCTCGCAATTTTAGCCGCCATCTTGAATTGCATTTGATCTAAATTGTTCGTGTCGGATCCTTATATTGTAAGGACCTTAAGTTCCAAGTTTCAAATCATTCCTTTAATTGAGAGATGAGATATCGTGTACACACACACACATACATAAGACCAATACCCAAAAACCACTTTTTGGACTCAGGGGACCTTGAAACGTATAGAAATTTAGAAGTTAGGGTACCTTAATTTTTTTCGGAAAGCAATACTTTCCTTACCTATGGTAATAGGGCAAGGAAAGTAAAAAATTAATGAGACAAAACTGGTATTTTCCGCACTGATCAAAGCCTTACATACAGAGTACCAACCAGGCCCCGGGCTTAGCTGAATGGCGCCCTGGGCAAATGTTCTACTGGCGCCTACCTTATTACTTTAATGTAAATCAAATAATCTATGTTACTTATATCTTATGAAGTGAATAACAAGAGATTACAAGATCACGTTTTTCAAACACAAAACTGTAGACCTCTTAATATTCTTCAGACGATTCTTCTGCGGAAGATCCTCTCTCTGCAGAGCAGTTGGTGACTGCTCTACTTGGAAAAATATTCTAACAGCTACTTCAAGATTTGAGAAAGTAAACTTCTATTCATGTTTTATAATTTATTCAAACACGTCATGGATTCCACCCAGTTTTTCCTGTTCTCCATAAATTTTGAAGTATTCCAAATTCACTTCTAATGTTTTGGAGGGATGGTTTTGCAGTTATTTAAAGAATAGGCAACAATGTGTTAGAGTCAATAACACTGTTAATGAATATAAATCTGTTAAAATGGGAATCCCGCAGGGAACAGTGATTGGACCTTGCCTCTTCCTGATCTATATTAATGACTTTTGTAACCTTAATTTAATCAATGGGAAAATATTGTCATTTGCAGACGATGCAGTTTTAATTTTTCATGAAGAAAACTGGGCTAGCACATATGACTCAGCTGCTAGGGGACTGGGAGAAGTAAAAAAATGGCTTGATAGAAGTAAACCGACTCTGAATTTGTCCAAAACAAAATACATCTCTTTTTCCTTGAATATACAGAATCAGCCAGTTAATATGTCACTTGTTTTGCATTCTCCAAATTGTCTTAGTCATGTAGATTTAGGGTGTTCAGTTAATTGTAATAAAATAGAGAAGGTTAGCAGTATCAGATATCTTGAAGTAATGGTTGATCAGCATTTAAAGTGGGATGTACATTTGTCGCAGCTTACTGCACGATCTAGAAAACTTATTTATTTATTTGTGAAATTACGTTCTGTTTTGCCTATGAAAGTCATGAAGATAGTGTATTATGCACTGGCACAGTCATTGCTCCAATATGGTATTGTGGGTTGGGGTGGTGCATATACAAATGTTCTAAAACCAGTAAAAACAATACAAAATTTAATATTAAAAATTATTCTGAAAAAGAATAGAATGTATTCAACAAGATTGGCTTTTTTGGAATTTTCAGTTCTACCGATTAGACAGATATACCTGAAACACATCATATTATATTATAAGAAGCTATCACTTTTTCATTTCATTAATAGAACGGATTGTGCTATTACAAGACGGGAGGAGTCAGGTCTGGTTACTGTTCCTAGATTATTGATTACTGCTGGTCAGCGTAGCTTCATATATTTATCTCCATTATTTTTTAATATTCTTCCAAGTAATTTGAGAGGTTTACTCGCCCAAAAAAACTTTGGACTACATTTGAAAAAGTATCTGGTTAGCTCTCATGGCTGGGATAGTGCCGAGAATTTCTGGATTACATTAGTATAGTAATTATTCCAATTGAATAGATTTCATTTTGTACCACATCTTATATCATGTTATACACTGGGCTAGGCAATATCAGGTCATTATTATAATTTATTATAATTTACAAATTTTGTTGCATTCTAACACATATTGTATTGATCTATTATAGCATCACTGATTTATCTTGTTTATTGAAAGGATTTGATTTTAGTTGTTAATGTATATACTGTAATGTTAATTAATAATAAGTAAGTAGTCAAAGTACGGCTGCTCCTTCCCCAAGCTCGAGCTTGCTCTTTTGGGGAAGTAGTTCCTTATGTTTATTTGTATTTCCTATTGATTCATTTTGTTGTTATATTTCTAAATTGTGAATTATTGTAATGCTTTTTCAAGGAATAAATAAATAAATAAAAAAATAAAAATAAAATGTCATTGGGGTAGGAGGCATAAAGTTTGTTCGCAGCTTGTGGTATGGTCTTTTTCTGTGATTCTTTTGAACAAGAGCAGAGAGTATGGTATTTGAAACTTATAAGTTGAATTTTCAAAAGAGATTTCAGCTCATAATTCTCATGTTTCTTATTGTTTACATTTCCTGTAGCGTGTATTATATTTAGAACATGTTCAGTCCTATGACTGTATTGTTGAAAATCTTGTGTCAGATATTTCTAGTGGGTATTTTGATTCTCTAAATTATTTTCATGATTTTTGGTCTCTTAGTCTATTTGTATTGTTCATTATTACTGTCTACTTGTCGGTTGAAGGTAGTAGTGCCTTAGTGAGGTCCATGTTATAATGGCAGTGTTTGATTAGCAATGGTATTGCTATCCTTGTCTATCATTCAACAAAGACGATAGCGCTATCTCTTTCTTGCTTTGCTCTGTTGCCAGATCGTCTTTCAACAATGTAGAATTAATAATTAATAAACTAAATATTTGATCTTTATTATGAAAATCTAAATATATAAAATCAAAATGGCACTCACTCACTCACTCGCAGAACTAAAAATCTACCGGACCAAAAACGTTCAAATTTGGTAGATTTAGTTAGTCCTTTAGAGGCGCACTAAGAACGGATTTGGAAAAATTTCCAAAGATAGGCCCAAATTCTGCGGTTTTCCAGCGTTTTATTAGCAGAAAATGTTCAAATTTAGTACAGAAGCTCAGCTAGGGTTAGAAAGAATTTGAAATAACGCCAAAGATACGAACAAAATTAGCGGTATTTTTTTGGCGTTTTCTCTGTTCTTTTATCAAGTAATCGACAGAAAATGTTCAAATTTGGTACAGAGGTTTAGCTAGGGTCTAAAATTTTGTGATGAGGTGACTTTAATATTTCACCAAAGATACGCCCAAAATCAGCGTTTTTCCAACGTTTTTCTCAACTTTTCTGCGTTTTCTCACCTTCTTCAATAATTGATTGAAATATATTTTTAAAAAATCAGTACACTTGTGGTGGAAGAATTTTGTTCCCAAAGATACGCCGATATAGTAAAAGGTGTTTTCACTAGCGTTTTTGGCGAGCGAAGCGAGCCCGCTGATCTCATTTTTGGATGATCCAGTCGGGGGTCTAGGGGGCGGAGCCCCCTGACTAGACGGATATGGCGAGCGAAGCTAGTCTGACGGCTATTTCATTATGAAATTATTGAAAAATATAATTTTTCGCTAATAAATGATTATTTTAAACGAGAATGAACCGTTAATATTACATCAATAAACCTGTATCAGCTACCGTCTATAGAAGGCATTGACAAGACAGAGAGGATCGGCAACGTTTTTCTCCCATCTTTCTCCACTGTCATCATAACGTGGACCTCACTATATTCAATTCAAATCAATTTATTGCCATTCTTTTTTTTACAAACAAGTGAAACAAAAACATTCTTATAATGGTATACCTAATTATAATCTAAACTAATTTAAAAACATATTCAACGAATGTTTTCTTTTATTTTAATATTGAAATAATGGGCTCTCCCAGAAAAGCTAATGCTTGAGCTCTGGAAGAGAGTTCAAAAATGTTGAAGGTAATTAGGATGGATGTCTAAGACAATTTAATTAGTACCAGAAGAAACAATATGCAATATAAATGTATATACAATATAACAATGTAAGCACTAGAACAAAAAGTCAATTAATATTCTGAAATCTCAAGTCCGAAGTAAACTTTCCTACATACCCACTCTCTTATTTCATAAATTAAACACTTAGTAATTCTATTTAGAATGAATTTTTCAGGTAGACAATTTATTATTCTATGGCAATAGAAGGACAATTGGTGTTTGCAAGATGTAAGTCTAGTGAATAGGTTATTGTAGGTATTGAAAACATTTGGGCGTATTTGATATGGTGTATTACGAGTAGTGAATTTGTCTTTGTTTTTATTAATGTACAGAATTGCGTTAGTTACTTATGTTTGTCTCAATGTTGGTAAATCACTTTCTTTAAATAGTAGTCTACTAGGGTACATTCTCGGTCTTCCCAGGGCTGCTCTGATAATATGTTTCTGTAGAACAAAAAGTTTATTGAAGTGAGTATCCTGAGCTGCCCCCCATGCCTCAATGCCATATTGAAATAAAGAGTGTGCATAAGCAAAATAAATGTTTCTAATAATACTTGGATGTTTAATTTTATTGATTTTGTAGAAAATATAAGTCAGATATTTTAATTTTTAGCAAAGGTGAAGTATATGTGCATTCCATTTCAAGTTTTGATCTATAATTATACCTAAGTATTTAATTTTGGATTTTTATAGTATATTGTCTATTTGTCGTTTGCAGGTAGTGGTGCTAGTAGGCAGCGACACACTGGCAGGCGGTTCACCGGGCCAGGTGGTTGCGTCGCCGCGCATCGCTCGTAACAAGGAGCTGGTGCTGGTGCGACCCAACTTCCGCCTCGGGCCACTCGGCTTCCTGGCGGCGCGACCGCTCACCACGGCCACGCATCCGCCCACTTCCGGCAACTACGGCCTGCACGACTTGATCGCCGCACTAAAATGGGTGCAGCTCAACGCCGAGCACTTTGGAGGTGATCGCCAGCAGGTCACTGTGTTGGCGCATCGCGGAGGTGCGACGCTGGTCGCGGCGCTCACTGCTATACGCAAGCCTGAGGTACGAAAACCAATTCACAATCCAATTGTCTCACAAATAATATGCTGTTTAGCCTATATCACATTTGTGGGTAGATGACACAAGTTGATAAGTCACATTTTTGACCATATTGAGTTATGCATATGGTTGTGTTCAGAAAAATTAGATCTATAAGATTGTATAACTAGATATGTTGTATCTCTGTAAATAGCTGAGATATAGGCCTTGCTCAAGCCTTTCTTCCAATCCCTAAGTTGATAAATATTGATAAGTACATATATCTCATCACTCTTCTACCGGTTTGTATTATAATCCAATTATCAAAAGATGGCAAAATTTGATAAGTGTATGTACTGGTAGGCTATTATAAAATATGAAAATTAATAACCTACATTGAGAACTAAATAACCCATACAACTCTGCAAACATTTCAAGTTTGGTTAACTTGATCAATACTTGTAAATAATATCAGTTAATTGTTAAAAAATATAGGCTATTCAAATTTCTAAATAATCGATTTTTAAGATATTTCCTATACTGTTACATTGTGATTTGAAACATTTGGCTGATGGAAAAACATGATATCTCTGACATAACTTGCAAAAATTCTCAATAGTTGATTTAAATAAATGTTTTATTCCTTGATATTTCATATTCAAATAGTCAAAGATCAGCTGATTATAATAGTGTAAGAAAAAATATGATAGCTAATTTTTGCAGCTATGCCAAACTTTCAAATTGCTCTCCTGAAAAGTTTACAAATCATGACTTATCAGCTTGTGTCATCTACCCACAGACATGTTTCCTCAGGCAAGACACTAATTGGAAAAATAGAGAAATCAACAGAAAAGAATACAGATACAGCGGTACAGAATAGTTTGTTTTTTTTTAAATATAGTAATGCAAAATATTGAAGGAGTTGATTCGTGCAATGTTAAATGAATTACAGGAACTCAAATTCACATATATTTTGAACGTGAATGAGTTTATTGAACATAGTTTAATTATTCATTTAAGTTAGTTGTTTGTCATTGATATAGGTCATGTTTTCGTATCATCAATTAGAATAGATAACAAATTTCGTTTCGCGTGAAGTTTTACGCTACCTCTAACGGAGCGTTTAGTCCTCGTGAAATCCACTCTTAGGGTGTGATCACATTGAATGCATATATGTGCATAACCAAGCATGCAGATGAAAAACAAAATCTGGAAAGATCAATAGTAAGACTCGCACTTAACGTGTGCACTTGCTGGTTGCGTTCAGTGTGATGAGCTACATGCAACTCACAACTTGTTTGAATGGCACTTTCCATTTTTACTTTCCTTGCCCTATTACCATAGGTAAGGAAAGTATTGCTTTCCGAAAAAAATTAAGGTACCCCAATTTCTAAATTTCTATACTTTTCAAGGTCCCCTGAGTCCGAAAAAGTAGTTTTTGGGTATTGGTCTGGGTATATATTATAGTGTATGAGTGTATGTGCGTCTGTGTACACGATATCTCTCACGGAATGATTTGAAATTTGGAACGTAAGGTCCTTACACTATAAGGATCCGACACGAACAATTTCGATCAAATGCAATCCAAGATGGCCGCTAAAATGGCCAAAATGTTGTCAAAAACAGTGTTTTTCGCGATTTTCTCGAAAACGGCTCCAACGATTTTGATCGAATTTATACCTGGAATAGTCATTAATAAGCTCTATCAACGGCTCCCATCTATGATTTGATTTTAGATTCTCAATTATCAGCCTTATAATTTACAATTTAAACAAAAAAATTCAAGTGTAAAAGATTGAGCATGAAAATCTCTGCAATTAATGTCCAGTAACATTTCCACCTAGAATTGAAAATAAGCTTGAAATCCGAGAAAATGTGATTATTAAATTTGGAACGTAAGGTCCTTACACTATAAGGATCCGACACGAACAATTTCGATCAAATGCAATCCAAGATGGCCGCTAAAATGGTCAAAATGTTGTCAAAAACAGTGTTTTTCGCGATTTTCTCGAAAACGGCTCCAACGATTTTGATCAAATTTATACCTGGAATAATCATTAATAAGCTCTATTAACGGCTCCCATCTATGATTTGATTTTAGATTCTCAATTATCAGCCTTATAATTTACAATTTAAACAAAAAAATTCAAGTGTAAAAGATTGGGCATGAAAATCTCTGCAATTAATGTCCAGTAACATTTCCACCTAGAATTGAAAATAAGCTTGAAATCCGAGAAAATGTGATTATTAAATTGCAAACTGTTGGCAACTGTTGATTCTATTAAATCATTCACTACGAAGAGATAGCAGACCTCGTGTGTTTCCAGCGTTATTGACCTATCACCAGCTGTCTCATATCTTTGAATAGTAGACTTGAGATGCGCGAATACACTAGCGTCAGGTGATCAATTTTCATAACGGTAAGGAAAGTTGTGTGAGTGCGCCACACCAGATTTTTTGTTTTTCGGCTCATGCACAGATTTTGATTGGACGTCACTTGCACATATACGCATTCAGTGTGATCACACCCTGATTCATGAGCTGCCACACGAACATTCGTCGAGTTCACCTTACCTGAAATTGCTCACTAACGAGATGAACACAAAACAAATTGAACAGTTTGCAAACAGAAAATAAATCAGTAACAATAAATAAATCACTGAAAAATACATAAAATGATTGACATTTGACATGTGTTATATTTTGCAGAAACTATTTGCCCGTGCTTGGCTGTCGAGTGGATCTGCAGTCTTTCCCGACGAACCACTCATCGACTCTGAGAACAGAAACCGACAATATCTGGAGAAATTGAAGTGCGATCATTACGGATCTCTCAAGTGTCTCCTCGATCAAGTAAGTCTCTAATTTATAGCAATAAATTAATCTTTCACAAACAAATTTATTCTCAATTTATCTAATGCGAAGAAAATACATGAGCATATCAAGTAATCTAATAAAAGTTATCATGGTCCATGATGTTCAATAAGAGGGAGATAACACAACATTATTGAATTATTGCTCTATGTAATTTACAATTTAATTGCAATCAATCTGAACAGTTGCTTCACTCAACATTGACTTAGTCAAATGTTGTAAGGCTTAGTAAGGCTAGACGCACACCAGTTAGTCAAGACAAGACATGATCAGACGTTTAGTCACAATACTTCACATTATTGCTTATGACGCAACTTACTCTGATTAGACATTGCAATTAGACATGTCTTCATAAGCAACTATGTGGATTATTGTGACTGAACGTGTCTGATCATGTATTGTCTTGTCTTGACTAACTGGTGTGCGCCTAGCCTAAGGCACGCCGCAAAGTAGACCCATGCTAATCCACGAAAAGCAACCCACGCCGTGGGATGTTTTGTAAACAATTGTTAGGCTTCTCCAGACATCTGTGTAATACATGCAATGAATAATCCACTTGTCAACTGATTAATTATGAATAATTCTATAGCAATGGTTTACAAAACTCCCACGGCGTGGGTTGCTTTTCGTGGATTAGCGTGGGTCCACTTTGCGGCGGGCCTTAGGATACGATGAACATGTGTGTCATGCATGATGAACATGTGTGTACACACATTTGTATTGTAAATTTCACTGTGTACACACTTGTTCATCATGCATGTTTTGTAATCAGCGAGAGGCTTTGAATGAAAAAACAGTTGTTTGTTGTTCTATACTTCTAACATGAAATAAACAACCAATAACTAGTATTTATGCAGTGGCGGCTCGTCCTATGTGTTCAATGGTTCATTGAACCCCCATAATTGAATCAACTTCCTATACAATGATGAATTTGCAACTCAAATAATTATATTTTTATTTTATACTCATGAAATTACATCACAACATTTTTCATCTACGTAAACTTAGCGTCGCTGTTTTGCGGCCGGTGCCTGAGGGCCCGGAGTGGCTTGCTTGAAACAGCACCGAATGGCATGACGAGACGGGTGGTGGTGGAAGGCAGTGTTCATTCCCCGATGTGAACCCAAAAACAGGGCTGGGTAAGGTTTTAGAACGGAGGAGGGGAATCGGTTTGCTAGCATGAATCTGGTTCACAATCCTGTTTGAACCAAGTTTGCACGTGTTCATCCGAGTATAGCCGAACCTAGCCGAGGCAAGTGAAGCATTCGGTAAACCTCGGAATGAATCGTGAGTATTCGTGATATGGATACAGTGCCATCTTTAACTTGCTTATAACCAATAAATTTAAATTTGGTGGCAGTAAACAGTAAAAAAGTGGTAAACAAGGAGTAGCCTAAGCGTGACAGTTTTGAGGTTATACGATATGGTTTCGGGTATATACTGTATACAGTTGTGATAGATTTCACTGCATTTTTCGTTATATAAATTGTTTTTGCGTGTAGAAGAATATAGTAATTTCTAGTGTGTTTCGTGTATTCGTGAGTATTTCTAGTGTGTCCTTTTTATTTTAGTGAGAGTGTGATTATAATTTATTGTGTTACCGTAACAGCATTTTGATGAAGAAATATGAATAAGGTTCAGTATTTGTTAAATACAAACATCATTAATATTGAGGATAGGTGTAAAATAAAACATGATGGTAGACCAACTCCCGAAGTAAAAATCAAACAAGAAAAATATGAACAGGACAAAAAAATCTATATTTGTAGAAAATATGCTTAATCTTTGAGGGGTAATTCCTTAAAATTATTATTGATTACCTTTACGCTTGATAATGCTCAACACTCTTTATCCTCTTGACCTTTCTCCCCAATAGATCATGAGGTTGAACCCCCAAGCTAAAAGAACACGAGCCGCTACTGTATTTCTGTGAACAGTAGACCTCACGCAGTTTTCTCATCCACAAGTATCTGATGTCACCTGTTCTAGTGATTCAGTTGAATCAAAATTTACAGTTGAATCATAATTCACTCTTAAAAACATTTTTGTGTCGCTCTCCAGTGTCAAGTCTCCAGACATCTGTTTAATTCACTTGTCAGCTGATTGATTTTGAATAATTCTAGTCTGATTAACCCTATCTTCAGAGTAAATTATATATATATAGTTATATCAGAGTATGAAGGAATTCCTTTTCTTTTCATATTATCCTTAAAATGCAAAATTTCAAAAAACCTTGTGTATACATCGACGCGCAGTTAAAAAAGGAATATTCCTGCCAAATCTCATCGAATTCTATCAACGCGTTTGGGCGTAATCGCGTTACATACAGACAGACAGAAGCAAATCGAGTTGAAACATAGACCTCACTACGTTCGGTCAACAATAGATAAACCAATGAAATATCACCAATCATAATTATACAAAAATAATTTAAGCTAGTGAAGGAAACATGAAGACAAAAAATAGAAGATTCAAATACCTAACCTCAAAAAATATTGTTGGGGAATAACCTCAAAAAAGCCTTTTGCTGTGATGACACAACATGTGTCTACACACATGTTCATCATGCATGACTTCTGATTTTTGAGGCCAGTTAGAGGTCGTTAGAGGCCAGCCTCACATGAATACTATGCGTCTAAAATAGCTGAAATTTCAGTGAGTGATGATTGAAATATGTTGAAGAGAGTTGCCATCTTCTTGGTATATAGAATTTTTTCAATGTTGATAGCAGCACCACTGTTGATCAAATATTGCCACTATAACGTGGACCTCACTATAGGGACGTCAATTAATTTTGTTCAATCTTGTAAATTCGATTGTTGTTTGAAATGATTGCAGGACATGGAAGAGCTGACCGACCAGGTGCCGTTGGAATGGTGGTACAAGGCGGCCGAACTGCCGACCGCGGAGGAGAACATGACCGCTGTCCACCAATGGCTGGTGACCGACGGGAAAATCATCAAGGAGCATCCGAGTCACGTCTGGGCCAAGGAACCGCTCAAGATACAACTCGTTTTCGGTGAGAGCGCATCCGTTCATATAGTTACACATCATCGAATCTGTTCATGTCATTCTGTCACAAGCACAAACCAAGGCAAAATTAGTTTATTTCTTATATTGACAATTAATTATACTAGTAGTTCTGCGAACAGTAGACCTCGCTCATGAGAGGGTACTGCCTCTTTTACTGAGAGGGCAAAATTAGTTTATTTCTTATATTGACAATTAATTATACTAGTAGTTCTGCGAACAGTAGACCTCGCTCATGAGAGGGTACTGCCTCTTTACTGAGAGGGCAAAATTAGTTTATTTCTTATATTGACAATTAATTATACTAGTACTTCTGCGAACAGTAGACCTCGCTCATGAGAGGGTACTGCCTACAACTAATAAGGGCCATTAAGAAAGTACAGTATATTGTGAAGATTTATCCATGTCATCAATTATTTTCTTCATTGAAAGTGCTAAAGACATTGTTTTCAGGGACACCGGACTTATAAATGTCTCTCAAGGAAGTACCTTCATATTGTCCCCACTCCCCATATCCACAATATTACAACTTTTCATACAATCAATTATAAGAAATCGGTCAACTGATAGAAAAATGGAATATGCAGTAGGCAATTCAGACGAAGAATCGTCTCACAGACGATAGTGAGACGGAAAATGATTCTAAATAAGATGGGTTTGTTGGTGACAATGACAGGAGGCTGCTAATAATGTTTTTCATGAAAAGTGGATTCAATGTTATGGCGGCTGGTTATGCCTATGCAGAACGTTTATGCTCACAAGTCGGTTTCCGATCTCATACTAAAACGAAAACAAGAGCTAACTAACTAAGCTGTGATGTCTCCGGCCGGTTCGGTAGGTCTAGAAACTATTCATCTATGAAACAGGGAAATATCGTGTTGAAAAGGGAAGAAATGGTGCAATCAAGTGAGAAGTTTTCTTCAATTAATAAATACAGTATGATTTGGAGCGACTCAGACGTTTCAAGGTGTACCGCTGACAACTCTTGTCCTCTATCGACAGCATTCTAACGATACCATTCATTCAATACAGCACATTTTAGAGCGGCACAATTTATATTAAAACCGGAGGTCTTATCAAAAATCGTTACACATACGTTTCTGCGCCTTGTTTCAAAGAACTTGTATACCAAATTTCATCCAAATCGGACAATAACTGCGGTACAAACAAACAAACAGACAAAGGCCGATCGAGTCGAAACTAAGACCTCAGCTTCGCTTCGGTCAATTATACAATAATTTGATTGGGAAAAGACAACAGGAATACCCCAAAATTGTATCTCTCCCAAATACTGATAAATTACAGTTTCTAATATAGAATAAGGTTATTGATTGATTGATTGATTGAAGAGCTGAACTGATTGTAGAACCGCTATTGGATATTATGAAGAAATATCGGGGAAAATTGGTCTTATCATTTACTCAGAATGCCATCCAATAGGCTGCCAATATTAGCATGGGAGTACAAACCCGAAGGAAAGCGAGGCATAGGAAGACCAAGAAAGAAATGGATGCCGGTACAGGCTAATAGAGCCTAATCCTTGTAAGAACATGATGATGATGATGATTGATTGCCTCCATCTGTAAATTCAGTTATTGAACGAGTATAGTCCCTACTGATAAGTACAGTTGGGTCCACGTTATATGGCAGTGGAAGCCGATAAAGATAGGAGGGTTAACGTTATTCTCAAAGATTGCGGAACACCCAGAACACTGTAATACCAAGACCATATACAGAGGCATACAAAAAATCATTTGTTTACTTAGCTCCAAAAATGTGGAATAAAATTAAACCAACTGAGGAAAGTTTGAGGTCAAAACGTTTATTAGAAAATTATATCAAGCAATTTCTCATGAGCATAGTTGATATTGAGAATTGGATCAGATCATTGGGCTAATGGCACTTTATATTTATTTTTTTCAAGATTTATTTTCCTGTTATTTTTTTCAAAAGGAAATTTTTTTGTGATTAAGTGAGTATCGGGCTTGACTCACTCTTATATTTGTTAATCAAGTTTGGTAACCCCAACACAATTTTCATCACAGGGGTACCTTATTATTGTTTCTTGTACCATACAGTATAGAAGGCTAATTATTTAGCAGTAAAATTGTGTAACAAAGAAATGTTAGGTATATTATATTGTACTGTTTCGTTTTTTTTTTTAGAAATATGAATTTTTCTATTTTCGATATTAGTTTTTTTATGAGCATAAGTAGTTGGAAAATGTGGCTAATGACTTTTGGTTATATTATTATTATGACTGCATTTGGCGATGTTTAAATGAGAAATATTTGTTTGTATTCTTACATTGTTATATTTTTGAGCCATAGCATTTTATAAATATGGATAATAACTTAATATTTTTGTTTTGTTTTTTCTTTTAATATTGTACTGTTGTTTATGAGAAGCAATAAATTCTGTTCTATTCTATTCTAATTTGAAAATATTACTCAGTGTTTGTGGTTTTCAGGAACAACGGCGCACGCTGAAGCCAGCTTGGATCTGAAGCGCAAGAGCGCGGAGTGGAACGTTGAGGATGTGGCTCTGATGGTGCGGAGCAGTGTGCTGTCCGGCCTGGGATTGGCTGAGGAGGCGCTGCGTCGCTACAACACCACCTACCCGGGTCTGGCCGCCATGGTTTCCGACATTCGCACCGTTTGTCCCCTCCTCACAGTCGCCAAGCAGATACAGGGTGCCGGCTTCTACGTTGTTACTCAGGTGACTCTTCCTTTAATTTAATATTCCTTGCTAAAAAATGCTTGAAGATCATGTAATCTTTGTTAACTTTTTAGTAGTGACGATGTTTCGACCAGTTGGTCTTCAGACTTAGGAAACTGAATCGTTGTTAAAAAGTAATTGTTTACACTTCATGTTCAAATTAATAGTAGAAAGGATCTTTGATTTAGAAACACTTTCAAAGTGAAAACAATTTCTTTTTAGCTGTGACGACGTTATGTCCTGTTGTTGGTCATCTTCATACTGAGAAAACTTACTCGTTAAAAAGTAAGAGTTTACACTCAATTCAGAAATTTTATTCACTATTAAGCTGGGTTAACACCAAAGTTATTAACAAAATGTAAATAACTTAATCCTTATAGATTCTATTAGATTGAACGGAAGTTGACAAACACACAAGTTCATCATATGTATGTATGATAAGTATAAAAAAACAGTAACAGCTGTGCCTAGTGGAAAGTTGTGTGTATATTTTTGGCTTCAAAATTTTCTGAAATAACTTAATTTATTCAAAGTGCGGTGATATTAAGTGCAATATTTGACTAAAATTTGGTATTTTAATTATTCTAAATTCAAAATTTCTAGCTCATATATATTTTTGGACAGAACTTTGAACTTTAACTTTCCTCAGTAAGACATAACCTATTTTTCGGACATTTTATTATTTATCAAAATTTGGGAACAGAATAGTTTTGGCTATGCCTGTTGTTCTATCCCGATCATATTCATTTATATGATTTGTAATTATATCAACAAATAAATAAATAAATAAGTTATGTTCAATCTAATAGAATCTATAAGGATTGAGTTATTAACATTTTGTTAGTAACTTTGGTCTAAACGCAGCTTAAATTTGAACTTTTAGGGCCGGATTCGAGCTCGGGATTTAGCTAAGTTATAGATTTTAAACAGCTGGAGTCAGAAAATTGGCTTTCCAAAACGGGGCTGTTTTTATGGCAATCTTTATTTTCTCATTTCTATAATTGGAAACATTTTTCCTTGACGAAATTAAACATTCCTAAATAATTCAAAATTATTGAAACTTTTCACTATTTTCTCTTTATTTTATTTTGGGTTTAATCTTATATTTTTTCGAAATTCGATTTAAAAGTGACTATGACAATTACTACGATTATGCCTCGTTTCGGAAAGCCAATTTTCTGACTCCAGCTGTTTAAAGTCTAGAACTTAGCTAAATCCCGAGCTCGGAAACCGGCCCTTAAAACGTTTGATGTGGAAGCACTTACTTTTTAGCAGTGACGACGTTAAGACCTGTTGTTGGTCATCTTCGGACTGAGGAAATTTTCTTTTGCTTCAAGTTGTTACTGGGTATGGAGTGTCCCATACAACACCGAAACCATACCAGTAACCACCAACACTCCATACCAGTAACAACCTCGAAGCAAGAGTCAAGTTCTTCAGTCTGAAAATGACCAACAACAAGTCGGAACGTCGTCAATGCTGAAAAGTAAGTGTTTCCACTACAAACGTTTTTTCGATTCAAAGTTTAAATTAATATTAGTCCAGGCAATGAATGCCCAAAAAAGTTGAGAGGAAAAAGTTGGGAAGACAATTTTTGGCTCCACAGTTCTGTTAAGGGTACTAAGGAGGTAAACATATCAAAAGTCCCCACCCATACCCCCTGTGCTAAGGGGTTGGGGGTGGTTTAAAGGTACAATTTTTTGGTTTATCGCATAAAACTAAAAAACTATGTATCTTAAGGACTTGACTGTCATGATAAAACAAATTGAAGCTTACATAATTTCCTACAATATTTATTTCACAACTTTTTTTATATCTCCTCTAGTTTTCGAGATATCCGCTCTTGAAGGTGTGACTTTTTTGAAAAAACACTTTTGCGACCAATTTTTTATTTATTTTTGCCCTTATAATTTTTTTAAAATCGTTGGAAAAAATCCATGTTGGTTATGACCTTGAAGAGCATTAAATTCTCTTCAATTTAATGTATAATTTCACACTTTTACTAATTTCCCTACACCTTTTGCAGCAGCTTTAGTGTTGAGTGTGAAATCTCCATTTTTGCAACAATAGACCAATTGACAACGGAATTTGGAGGGAATGTTTTAAACAAAATTTTTGACTTTGCAGCTTTGTTGAGACTAGTTAGTAGGAGAACATATCAAAAGTCCCCATTCCTAACTCATGTGCTAAGGGGATGAGGGTGGTTTAAAAGTTGCATTTTTCAGCGTTTTGCTTCCACGTTCATATCTTGAGAACAATGCGTTCAACAGACATAACTAACTATTCATAAAAAAGCTTGATAAATTCTCTACACTTTTTGTTTAGTGGAATTTTGTGATATTCCCAATAGTTACCGAGATATTTTTCTTGAAGGAGTGTAATTGTTAAGATAACAGGTTTTTTTCAACGTTTTGCTCTTTAAGGGCTTATAACTCGCCAACAATGCATCATAAGAACTTATGCTTATCGTGGGTTTGTTTAACAGCTGTAAACACTGAAAATGTTTGGAAAAACTGTAATTTTTGTTTGACAATTTCAATTTTCAATTTCAATTCTTTATTGCCAGAATTTAACTATGCAACAAATCAAGGTTAATAAATCAACACTTATTACAAGAAAATAAAATAAAATTAACTACGGTACCGTGAACTAAAAACTAAAAATTGTTTCGGGCACCACCAGCAAAAGAAAAGTCTTTGACCGCTGGTGGGAGCCGCAAAAAGTCCGATTTAAAATGAAAACAATAATTGACTGATTTAAACAAACAATGATTGTCCAAACTCTTTCAAATGTTTGTCCCTGAGCTCCTCAACAAACATGTATTTCGAACATGTTTGTCGAACATTTGTTCAGTGTGGACACGGCTTAAGGCCTTACTACTATATTACTATTAATTAATCTATAATTAGTAAATACACAATAATAATAATAATATCGAGTGACCTGGCTGGCTCAGGTCTGGTGTCAGAGTTTCCAGGTCGCTGATCAATTCAGGGCCTCTGACATGACCTAACGACTGCTTTTTAGGCAGCCGGGACCGACGGCTTAACGTGTCCATCATATACAATGAGTATTATTGTTGTATGAAAAATATATAATTATAAATCTATTAAATATAATATAACATATATTGTGAATCAATAAGTGAAACGATAGAATAAATATTTTTGGTTGCAGACCCACGACGATGACATGGTCGATCCTGACGCGGATATCAAAGCAATCCTGGGCCACTACCCGACGCGCACGCCCGAGGAGCGTCGCTACGTCACTTCCATTCAGCAGATGTTCTATCGGTACGTAGCGCACGGCACATTCGACACGATTCCCTCGGACGCCAGCCAGAACCGACTCATCATGCTGGGCCAAGACCCTCTGCCCGCCATCGAGTATCCCAACTGTGACTACTGGGTTAGCAAGGACATTGTGCCCAAATATGCCCGCGTCCACTAGGCGAGCAATGTGGCTTCAACCTAACCCAATCTCGTTCTATCTATTTGAAAAATAATTCTCAGATGACATTCTTCTTAATATACCGTAACCGTACCAACCCAGGTCCACTAAATTCGGATGACGAGCAATTTGGCTTCAAGATAACTCAATCTCATTCTATGTATTTGAAAAAGAATTATGATATTCTCCCTCATATGATACTCTTTCTTAATATACCAACACAGGTTGGGGACAAGGAGAAGGAACACATAATAATAAGTCAAAAAGAATTATGATATTCTTCCTCATATGATACTCTTTCTTAATATACCAACACAGGTTGGGGACAAGGAGAAGGAACACATAATAATAAGTCTATCATAGAAGACACAGTGAGGTTGAGATTATGAAAGAGAACATCTTGTGTTAGAAGAAAAAGGAAAATCTATGATAAGTCTATCTATAATAATTATGATCTATGGTAAGTTCATTATCGATTTGTAAGCCTTTGAAGGTGGAAGGAAAGAGAGAGTTCGTTGAAGATTTATTTCACTTGATCTACTTGAGTTGTTTGTGAAGCAACCGAATTTGTTCAAGTCTACTAAACAACTTGATGTGTCATGTTTTAATGGTAAGTGTACTATTTGTTTGTAAAGCTTTTAAATGAGTAAGGAAAGGAGTTCTCTGACGATCGATTTTACTTCATCTTCGAGTTGTTTGTAAGCAACAAAGTGTCTAGAACTTTTCAAGTCTATTATACAATTTGATCTATCATGTTTTAATGGTGATTTTACTATTCAATTGATTTTTAAAGCAGTTGCAGAGAAGGATGAAAATGTGTTGGAAATGTTTTTTTCTATGAATTATTGATTAATCTCTCTGTTATACTTGATCTACCATATTTTAATGGCAAGTTTCAAATTGATTTTGAACCTACTGGAAGAGGATAGTTTGAATATTTCATAATTGACGAATCATGTTCGATGTTGGTAAGAGAAGAGATATATTATTTGATTTGTCCAAAAAGTAACTGGAGAAGGAGATAAATCTGTCATACTTGAAGCATTATATCATGTTATGTTCACAAAAATTGATTTGTGAAGTGTCAATGTAATCAAGATCCAAATTTTTTTTCCATTACATTAAATATTGCATTTTAATCGATGATGGAGTGAGTAAGGAGGTTGTTAGTTCACATCGTACTCTGTCAGTATGTTTTATATTAAGATAGCAGAATGAGCAAATTATTCATGCATCTTATCTCTTGAGAAGTAATTTATTGTATCTGTTAATCAATTCTCAGACTCCTGCGTTTTATTTCTATTCTATCACTAACTAATGTATTATCAGTGTTTCATTTCAAACGCGATCAATTATTGACAATTTTACAGTCCAACTTTATGACCTCTATATCGCAATGTGTAAATAATAATTGTTTAATGTATGAACATTTATGACAATTTTATTGCAAAAACGTGATGGAATTGAATCAATTAGGTGAGTTTTCTTCATGAGTAATGCTAATGCTTAACGAGCAATGCTAAATTATTGTAATGAGCTCTTATGAGATCACTCTCATAAATGATTCATTATGATGTATGATAGGATGGATTAGACGGGAGAATTATAACCTCTGAGGTTGAGATTATCAAAGAGAACATCTTGTTTTATGTATTTGAAAAATAATTCTCAGATACTCTTGCAAGAGTCTAGTAGCAGGACTATGTTAAATTCTGATCACAGGCTTTGACAGCCCTTGATGTTTTGAAATCCTTGCAAATCTTTTGAAAAACTCACGACAAAGGAAATTTAATTTGATAAACTGTTTTTATCTCCAGAGAAAGTATTTTCTCATTTTATACTCTCTATTAGAAATAGTTTTGTGAAGAATATTTTTTTGAAGGTACTGTATTTTCTAAATACATTAGAGATTTGCAAAAGTATTTTTATTTATGGAATGACTGATATTACAAGATATCAAGTAGTGAAGTGGGTGTCTATTACTAATTTCGAATATAATAAATATACTGTAATACCAAATAGATGAAGGGATAGATAATAATTATAGTTTGGAATCAGAAAATGATTTTGAAAACATTAGATTTTGATGTTAGTCAACATATTATCAACCCGATTTTCTTAACACTCAGAATCAGCTTTTTGTATCTTGAACCCAAATATTTTATAACATAACTTTTTGATGTTTGTAATTTTATTCAAATCAGATAAAACATTTCTATTTTAAAGTGATAAAACATTGACTCAACATTCGTAGCTGGTAACATATTTCGTAAAAAGGTAATATCGATTGAAGAAGACATTTACTATAATGAATATCTCATAATCCACAATGATTAATCTCATGTTATATTATACACGAATGATCTATTGATATCCTCAAACTAGTTTATTATCACTTGTATGTGTAAATGTATATAGTTTAGTGATAAGCCTGTGTGAGCTCTCTTTAATGTATATTTTATTATATTATAGCTTTGAGATATCTTGCCAAGGTTATTTGCCAAGCATATGTGTAAAGTGTAATTGTCTAATTAGGTGTGTTACCATATTTGCTATGGCTTTTTCTGTACAATATTCTTCTAATAGGAACTCAGTCCATGGCAGACTATCTACTAATTAGTTGAAAAAATCCTGCTTCTTCAAAGTTCTAAAGGAATTGAAGGATTCCAAATGTGATTTATTGATTTTTGAGGATTCATTATCACCTCAGTTGCTTAATAATTGATAATGTCAGTATGAAGTAACAGGAGAAAATCAGTTATCTTTCAATTGACCATATAATAACTTTTGAACTATCAGTTTTAAAGGTAAGGTCACCTTAGGAGACCTAAAGGTAAAGGTCAATGAATGAAGATATTTATTTCAAAATGACATTGATTGTAGTCAACTAAAGCTGAGCAAGTGCTCATACTGAAGTCTTGTAAATATAAGTTCTATTTTAGGTTTAGTTTTGTATAATTTTCAATGTGAATTAGTTGTTTTCTATTAAATTAGTCCACTACTATTTTTAAAGTTTTCATATTTATGTTATATGAGGTGACCAATTAACAAATTTTTGAGAGATAATAAAATGCTCAAATATTTGTATATATCATGTTTAAAATTCCATTATTCAAAATATATAAATTCAGCTTCCGTTTCAGCGAAGTAAGTAATTACTGATTAAAAACAATCATGAGCTGTATTGCATATATTGAATTTGTATTGGAAATATCAATTACATCCTATTTTAGAATAATATTCCCCTTATTTGTAACTGAAATAGAAATTTATGACTTAAAAATCATTACCTATCAGAAAGTTTACAACATAAAAAGAAACTATTATGAAGTGTTCATTCAAATTTAACCAAAGTCGAAAATCAGGGGCACATCCAGTTACAATTATACAATAGATGGTAGTTTAATTTTAGTAATGAAAAGACTTTTCCATTATAGTATATTATGCCAAATTTTCTATAACCATATTATATGTTCTTATTGATATCAAACATTTGATACAACGATTTCTACTCTTATATTATTTTGCTAAGATTGGAGTGAAATGAAGAGGTAAATTATTTGATACAGGACAAGGTTCACATTTGTGAATAGGATTTTGAAAAAGATGAATTTCCGAGACTTTGTAGGAAGACTGCTTTTATAAGGATTTAAGTGAATCAGAACTGTGGAGGGATCGAATTTGAGATCCTTAGATGTAGGTTTTGTATAACATGATCAACATAGGTTTAATAGTTGAAATACATTTCAATGATTGCCAAAAATTGAGCCATGATAAATTTAATAACCTACCGCGCGTATTTTTTAAATTTCTCAACAGATTCATGTTAATCTGAATTACTTTTTATTAAGTTGAATCGACGTTGGATGTCTTCTACAACTATAATTTACATTTTTATTTTGTATGTGATATTTTCAAAAAAATGTATGTATTTCATGTGGATATTTCTAACAGTATTGAAAATAAGAATTGTTAGAATGCAGCTTTCTGGAACCGTACTAATAATTTTTCAAGTTCTGTTTAATACATTTTAAACAGTGGAATTACTCAATACCTGATCTAATTTCTTCATAAGATAAAATGAATTTACTATATTCTCTACATACTCTGTTTGATAAACAATTATTCAATTTTTCTATGAAAAATATTTGATGTCGCTTTGAGGTAATAAGTTTTTTTAAAGCCATAAATTAGACATTTTCTTCAATAAGTGGAAGTGAAAGCCAAACTGTTGAAAATCTAATAGTAAAGAAAAGATCTCATTTGTCAAACAACTTGGACCAACTATGGAATCCTCAGTATTATGACATTTTCAATTTTGTAACTTTCTTTTGTAATCAGTATTTTTGTAAATACACGCTTGATGTAAGATTATTTTTAGTGGATATTTCTGATGTTACTTAATAAATAAAATTTGAGATTGGAAAAATTGTTTCGTCTTGTATTCATACCTTTTAACACTAAACTATTATTCTTAAAAATATGGATGCTTCATTTCATCGTACTTACTACACTTTATTCTTCATTCTATATTCTTGAATATAGAAATTGGCCATCTTTTGTGTATTGGAATATGGGCTTAAGTACACTCAACAATAAATTTTACATTTTTCGACCGAATTTGACTTATGGTGCATTTTGGACCGCCTTGACGAGCCGAGAAGAATGAAGTGTAGTACGATGAAATCTGAGCATTGTGTCAAAAGTTTGAAATTTTGATCCTTGAGGTGTCCTCTCCACTAGGAAATACTGAAATGAAGTGCATCTAACGGGTGATACTCATAGAACATTACCTCATCAACTTATGTCATTGTGCAAAATACAATGTGAGGACAATGTAGTTGGTGATGATGGTTGAAGCTGAAAATTGTTTTTTTTTCACAATACAAGAATCATTGTTGTCAGGTGTACCTGGAAATCTATATGAGATAGAGCGCTCTACCTGATCTCAGATTGTAGAGCACAAAAATACGCCCAGAGGGATTTTGAATTATACATCTAAATGGTAACAATCGGAAGATATTGTTGATCAAAAACTAAAATTCATCAAAATTGATTTTTTCTTCAAATTTCACTCATTTTTGAAAAATCATTACTCAATGGAGATAGAGAGTTCCGAATGATCTCATTTTATTCAGAATTTTATAATCTAAAAAAAGGCGGAAGCTAATTTTTCTGTCCGATCATGAGATTTGGCAGAAATAACTGGAAAATGAATCGAAAATACGTGGTTTTTTGGCCACTCTGTATCTAGCACAAGGAAATTTTGCATAAAGTAATTGGTTCTGGCCTTCTCTTATGTACCCAAATAATATATTAAAAAATCAGAGCTACAATATAAATTGTATGCACCAATGTATATTGTGACTGGACTAAATAGTGAGGTCCACGTTATAATGATATTTTGATTTTGATATAATGACCTTTTGAGGTCCACGTTATAATGACAATACATTATTGGTGTTGGTATCTGTCATCATTTAACAAAGCAGATAGAGCAATCGTTTTCTAACTTTGCTCGATCTATTTTTAACAGTTAATAATACATCAGATATACTGGTATCGGTTATCTTCTATAGAAGGCAGAGAATCGACAACGCTGTTTTCCTATTTTCCTTTACTGCCATTATAACGTAGAGCATAAAATTTTGTTCCGCTAAATTTCAAACTTTTGGCGCTTCTATAGTATCGATATCTTACTATCGAGGTTCTACACAGACTATCAACTCTCGAATGAAGTGCAGAAGGCTTTTTACAGCTGATTGTTGACAGCTGTGGTTGAAGCATTCCCAGTTCTTATCCTGAGTTCTATGCGAGCAGAGCTCTAAGATTTTGCTAGTAAAAAGCTAAAAAGATACAAGATAGCACAAGAATGATTTGGTTGTTGATGTGATATCAAAGTTTGTTTCATGTGAGCTGTTTAATTGCATTGATTCAGTGCGCGTCTGTTCAATACAACTGTAATAGGCATTTCAAGAAGCACATTTATGATCATTCTTCACTTGGTAAGATCATTTTTGGAATTATTCTTGACCTATGATAAGTCCATGACCTAGTAGAGTTATGATACAAAATCAAAATTGAGCTTTTTATAAGATTCATCCTAAAACCTAAGGTTTCTAACTGCGGTTGTTTCCATAATAAGTAAAGTGAGGTCTTAATATTCGTACCAATAGTGTACCCTCCATGTCAACCTAATAATTTCTAATTTATTGATTAATAACTAATATATAACCAGTAGCAGTAATATAAATTACCTGTACTTGAGCTTGTGATTTATGTTCTATTCTCTACTATATTAGCAAAGTGAATTCTTTGATATGAAAGACCGGGCAGTCAAGTTTACAAACTTAAATAGACTAACTTTGAACATGATTGTTTGTAAACATGTGCTTGTAGTCATGTATTTCTAAATGATAAACAGAGAAAACATCCCTAATATGTTGCAACATTAAGTCATCAGTTACGATATTATATTCCACTGCATAATTCAACAATAATTAAGTATATTGTTTCCAGTTATTTTGCAGTAGACCTAGCTATAAGCCTAGTTAATGCATATCCTATTTAGTTTTTAAATTCGTTAATACTGGCATTTATTATTTCATCAGTACATTTTCAGTGACTGCAATGCAAATTGTTAAGTCTGCGGAATCTACTGCATTTTCATTTATATGTGTTTCCAATCTCGTTCACCTGTCATCTCTTGCTGGGTTAACTTATAATGTGTAGCCTACGTTATACGGTACCTACCTATCTATGGATTTCTTGAGGTTCATCTTCAATTTCTTTAAATATAAGTATCGTCATAAACCAATCATTAATAATATATTCAGCTAGCTGAAAGACCACAGAACCGTCACCATTATCCGTATATAACAACAGGTTCATTATCCTTACCTGCCGATTCAACCTCAGCTGCCGATTGTTAACCTCAATTTGTGGTTAATATATTTAGTCCAAGTTTATTAGACCTGTATTAATTTTTAAGTACTCCATGCTGGGACACCAGTGGAACACCAAGTGTCCACGAGGGTCGCGGGGCATTAGTTATTATTGTAATCAATACTGTGGACTTGGACACCAACCGAGACACCAGATTTTGGTGGCGGGGAAGTGGTGTAGCCAGCCTGGCTACCGCTGGGACACCTTTGAAGTGTTACTACTGTCCCAGCTTGCTTTACACATGGATACCACTGGTATCCCAATGTAATACGGGCCTTAAAATGCTACAGGTTGGCAACCCATAAAAGTCCGTATGAGCAACAACAGTGAACACTGTGTGACTATAATCACTTCACTAAATACTCCAATGTACTATTAAACTGCACACTATTAGTGATTGTTCAGTGTAGAATCTACAAGAATGTAGATCTAAATTTACAAGAGTTTTGTTGTAGGATATAAATTTGTAGATTTTTGTAGCCTGTAATAAATACTGAAAATAATGTTCCCTTGTTCAAAGTGTGAAGCTCTTTGACAGAAAATGCGGTAAATTTCTTTCAGTTGTGACTGTAAATAGAAACAGAAACACATCCTAGAAAACTTATGATACAAAATCAAAATTGAGCTTTTTATAAGATTCATCCTAAAACCTAAGGTTTTCTAACTGCGGTTGTTTCCATAATAAGTAAAGTGAGGTCTTAATATTCGTACCAATAGTGTACCCTCCATGTCAACCTAATAATTTCTAATTTATTGATTAATAACTAATATATAACCAGTAGCAGTAATATAAATTACCTGTACTTGAGCTTGTGATTTATGTTCTATTCTCTACTATATTAGCAAAGTGAATTCTTTGATATGAAAGACCGGGCAGTCAAGTTTACAAACTTAAATAGACTAACTTTGAACATGATTGTTTGTAAACATGTGCTTGTAGTCATGTATTTCTAAATGATAAACAGAGAAAACATCCCTAATATGTTGCAACATTAAGTCATCAGTTACGATATTATATTCCACTGCATAATTCAACAATAATTAAGTATATTGTTTCCAGTTATTTTGCAGTAGACCTAGCTATAAGCCTAGTTAATGCATATCCTATTTAGTTTTTAAATTCGTTAATACTGGCATTTATTATTTCATCAGTACATTTTCAGTGACTGCAATGCAAATTGTTAAGTCTGCGGAATCTACTGCATTTTCATTTATATGTGTTTCCAATCTCGTTCACCTGTCATCTCTTGCTGGGTTAACTTATAAATGTGTAGCCTACGTTATACGGTACCTACCTATCTATGGATTTCTTGAGGTTCATCTTCAATTTCTTTAAATATAAGTATCGTCATAAACCAATCATTAATAATATATTCAGCTAGCTGAAAGACCACAGAACCGTCACCATTATCCGTATATAACAACAGGTTCATTATCCTTACCTGCCGATTCAACCTCAGCTGCCGATTGTTAACCTCAATTTGTGGTTAATATATTTAGTCCAAGTTTATTAGACCTGTATTAATTTTTAAGTACTCCATGCTGGGACACCAGTGGAACACCAAGTGTCCACGAGGGTCGCGGGGCATTAGTTATTATTGTAATCAATACTGTGGACTTGGACACCAACCGAGACACCAGATTTTGGTGGCGGGGAAGTGGTGTAGCCAGCCTGGCTACCGCTGGGACACCTTTGAAGTGTTACTACTGTTCCAGCTTGCTTTACACATGGATACCACTGGTATCCCAATGTAATACGGGCCTTAAAATGCTACAGGTTGGCAACCCATAAAAGTCCGTATGAGCAACAACAGTGAACACTGTGTGACTATAATCACTTCACTAAATACTCCAATGTATTATTAAACTCCACACTATTAGTGATTGTTCAGTGTAGAATCTACAAGAATGTAGATCTAAATTTACAAGAGTTTTGTTGTAGGATATAAATTTGTAGATTTTTGTAGCCTGTAATAAATACTGAAAATAATGTTCCCTTGTTCAAAGTGTGAAGCTCTTTGACAGAAAATGCGGTAAATTTCTTTCAGTTGTGACTGTAAATAGAAACAGAAACACATCCTAGAAAACTTTGAGCTATTTGAGCTCTTTGAATTATGACGAATGCCGAAAATTAGTCTTTACAAATATTTACATACTCCACTTCTAAGTTGGAAATCAGTCAATGCAAAAATGAAGCCCTTTGTTTATTTGACTCTCGTTTCCTGACTAAACTGTTAATTCTCCTCTATTTAGATGAAAAGACGACCGGAAATATCTGGCATTCTAACCTTGTCCTATTCAGGTTGAGCTCTCTCCAAGCAACTTGAAAATAAATCTTCACAAGCCAGTTGAACCAATACTCCGAAAAAGTTCAAAAGGAAGATCGATGTTAGTTTATTGACTGTTGACGGCTAAATGCCTTCAGCGCGGTTCGGGAATTCGTTTGTCGATTGTTCAAGGTAGCCCGCCAAAAGTTACTTTCGGGTTTTAAAAATAAACCGCTTCTTTGAAAAATATATGGAATTTATGTGACTGGTGTTGGACTCATAATAAGCTGAAAATAGCTTCCACTCAACTCAACCTACTTGCATGCACTGCGGTTCGGAATTCAGTTGATTATCTCTGGGCTGGAGATTTTTACTCCTATCTATAATATAATAAAGGAAAGAATTCGCTTATATACGTACGGGATAGGAAATTCACGAATGACGCATCATCACGTCTTAACTAGGTACTGGATTAATTATCTTGAAATTTCGCTTGGAGATTCTGAATTTAGCGAGGACTGTACAGGTATATCTTCAGTTCTTCAAGACTTCAGCAGAGACAACTGTTACAATACTTTATTTTTTCTATGATTTCAGTACCTCAAGTTTTCAGTTTGTCACGTGATTTAAACATACCTTTGCGGACCACGGGTCACCTGCTAGTCAAAAATAAAGAGCAGGTTGCTGGTGGGATGATTATAAAATATCTGTAGATGAGTTACAGTAATCTCTGGGCTTTGATTTTATTTTATAGTGAGGTCCACGTTATAATGTGGGAGAAACATAGGTAAGCAGCGTTGTCAATTTTCTGTCTTGCCACTGCCTTTTTTAGAGGATAGCGGATTCCCGGTATAACTGATGTAGTAGTATTAACTGTTCTTTCTTGTTAAAATAATAATTCATATTTTATTTGTCTAGAGAATATATTTTTTTAATGATTTGATAATACATTTTCATATTTAAGATTGAATTTTCTGTTGATTAATTATATTCCTACATTGTTAAAATACGATCTGGTAACGTTGCGGAAATAATAAGGGATAGCGCTATCTGCTTTGCCAAATAATAAACAAGTATATCAACGCCAATGTGAATTAAATACTGCCATTATAACACGTAATCCACTATAGGAATTAGATACGATTTATTTATTTATGTATGTTACAATATTTACTGGCTTATACACTAATTTACATTAAATGACGGTAATGCTAATTATTCAACGAATTTTTCAAAGTATAAACAATTAATCAATGAGAATAAAGATTGAATGCAATTAGAATAACGATGATATAATAATGTGATGTAACTTCATAAATCGGAGGTGTTTCAACAAATAATTGTCGATTCTCTAAGAAGGATATAAAATATCCTCCCCATTAACACACGACTGGGAATAGGAGTAAACAGAAGAACATTTTGATCGCTGATTAAATTAATGCAAAAAATATAGTAAATAATTATTCAGAATAGCAAACTATTATTCAATTAATAGTCACTCACTTGGATGGAATGATGGAGCAAATACAATAAAATAGCTGAAAATGGAAAGCGTATATTCTGTCCTCTGTAATAATAATAAAATGATAAATAATCAAACTAGTAGTATCAAATAATGCTTTCATAATTTGGGAGTCCGGTCTCTCAAGATGTCAAACTATCTCAAGATAAACTGAAAAATTCAATAAATACTGCATCTATTCACACATGTATGAGTTTATCATGATTTATATTCCAATACATTATACAGTAGAAAGAATGACATTTAATTGAAACTATTGATTAAAATTCCTATAAATATGTTAAAAATCTGGTGTGGTGCACTCACACAACTTTCCTTGCTGTTATGAAAATTGATCACCTGACGCTAGTGTTCCCGCGCATCTCAAGTCTACTATTCAAAGATGTGAGCCAGCTGGTGACAGGGCAATAACGCTGAAGACACACGAGGTCTGCTATTCCTTCATAGTGAATGATTCAATAGAATCAACAATTGCCAACAGTTTGCAATTGAATAATCTCATTTTCTCGAATTTTAAGCTTATTTTCAATTTTAGGTGAAAATGTTACTAAACATCAATTGTAGAGATTATCATGCTCAATCTTTTACACTTGGAATTTTTTGTTTAAATTGTATCTGAAGCCTGATAATTGGGAATCTAAAATCAAATTTTGCATACATGGGGCGGAGCTCCTGAAATTTCTACAGATAAGAGACTAATGGCAGTTGATAGAGCTTATCGATGACTATTCTAGGCATGAATTTGATCAAAATCGTTGGAGCCGTTTTCGAAAAAATCACGAAAACCCCTATTTTTGACAACATTTTCGCCATTCCAGCCGCCATCTTGAATTGCATTTGATCGAAATTGTTCGTGTCGGATCCTTATAGTGTAAGGAACTTAAGTTCCAAATTTCAAGTCAATCCGTTAATTGAGAGATGAGATATCGTGTACACAGACGCACATACACTCATATATATATATATACACACACACACACACACACACACACACACACCACACACACACACACACACACACACAGACCAATACCCAAAAACCACTTTTTTGGACTCAGGGGACCTTGAAACGTATAGAAATTTGGAAATTGGGGTACCTTAATTATTTTTGGAAAGCAATACTTTTCTTTACCTATGGTAATAGGGCAAGGAAAGTAAAAATGAGTTTTAAATAGCTCAACAGCTTATGATTTATAAATACTCCAATGCTGCCTCACCAGGAGTGAAATGTATTCAATTATGCAATGACAAAAAGTGGATAAATCATAAACAGTTAGGCTTGGCGCACACCAGTTAGTCAAGACAAGACATGATCAGACAAGTTTAGTCACAATACTTCACATTGTTGCTTATGACGCAACGCACACTAATTAGTCATTGCAATTAGACATGTCTTCATAGGCAACCATGTGAAGTATTGTGACTAAACGTGTCTAACGTGTCTTGTCTTGTCTAGGTGTATGCCCAGCCTAGGTGTACAGGTTACATCGATGCTCTCCTATAGTGAGGTCCACGTTATAATGACAGTATTTGATCAATTTTGGTTTTGCTATCCTTGTCTATCATTTGACAAAGCCGGTGGTACTATCCTTTTCTAGGTTCACAAAGGTGCCAATTATGTTTTTGACAGTGTAGAAATATGATTAATTAATGCAGAGAATCGGCATCGCTATTCTTCTATCTTTATCCACTGTCATTATAACGTGGACCTCACTATAGCTTTCTCCACTGCCATTATAACGTTGGACCTCACAGTGATGCTCTCCTATCTTTTTCCACTGCCATTAAAACGTGGGCCTCATTACAGATTAGGAATTATTAATTTCCTCAAGTGAAATTACATAATTACGTTACCCAAAAAGTATATGAATTATTAATTTCCTCAAGCTCAATCCAAGTGAAATTACATAATTAGGGTACCCAAAAAGTTGAACTCACAAAATATTGAGGTGCGAACTGTACATAATACAGTAAATACAGCTTGAATATTCATTTTTCCTCCACCTACTGTCAAAAGTACTTACTTTACTCCCTGAAACATGATACTAAAGTGTCACTTTTTCGCTCTCGGTACTAAAAAACAGAAAAACTCCCTAGGGAGTAAAAGTGACTCCATTTAAATAACATGGGAAGCATCTCTATTTTAAAAACGTACATTTGGAATAGGTCAGAAGGTCTAAGCTCAGATGAGGAAGCATATAGAGTAGTCATTAAACCAACTAAATTCAATACCTCAACCAGACATTTGATCGATTTATAAAATTTATGTTTGTATGCTGAAATTATTATTACAAACTTCATATCACTATACTAAAAAAATGTATATATTTTTTTCTTTTATTCCATGTTATTCAAAATATCAGCCAACGAATATTACTTATTAACTAATCAAATTTGAAACGGGAACTTCATCATAGCTGTAGTTTTGGCTGTCATTGTTGTTACAACTTCAGCCGACAGATAGTGCTGTCGGAGGAGAACTGAGATTACAAGCCAGCTGTTTCTGTTTACTTTTTAGATTATGTTGTAACCCATTGTTTTGTGTGTTGTAACACACGTTTTTAAAAATTATTTTATTAGCAGTTTTTATAAAAATGTTGTGTATATCACGAGTGAGAAATGTTTTTTCTCCCTCAGGTAAATTGTTGCCCTCGGCTTCGCCTCGGGCTTCAAACTCTTCCCTCAGGGAGAAAAAACAACACTTTTCACTCTAGATATACAAATAACTATTTTTTAGCGAAGAACAGCCGCTTTGAAGCAGTTTAGCGTTGAGAACATAAAGTTTGCCAGTTATAGCGAAAGAGCACGCTTGTTTGTGACTTGAATATTGCCTTTTTACAGTAGAACGCGGCAGCTCTAGCTTTGGAAAACGCCCAGCTTCAGAAATAGACCACTTAGAATGACAATCGCGTAATTTATGCGACAAAAGATGAATGGCACTGCATAGTCGAAGATTTACGGTGGAATCACTTGAATGATGTAAAGTCGTTATGTAGGGAGTTGACTGATTTGAATTTCAAATCAGTGACTTGTTTGTACGGATTCAGATTTCTCGAGAATATTATGAAACCTAAGATCTTGGGGTGGAAAAAGAATTGTATTTGAAACCGGAAGTGAATTGTTTCCAGTCTACAACATGAAGTACCTTAAATAAATAGATAGATGAATGCATTTTATTTGAAATTTAAAACATTAAGTCCCGGTTACACAACAGCCGGTTAAATTTTAACCGTGATTAATGTCACGAGAACCAATGCACAACAACCGGTTAAATTTTAACCGTGATTAATTTCACGAGAACCAATCAGAGAAGGTCTTTTTGAAAAGACGGCTTTTCAAAAAGACGGCTTTTCAAAAAGACGGCTTTTCAAAAAGACGGCTTTTCAAAAAGACGGCTTTTCAAAAAGACCTTCTCTGATTGGTTCTCGTGAAATTAATCACGGTTAAAATTAAGACGGCTTTTCAAAAAGACTGCTTTTCAAAAAGACCTTCTCTGATTGGTTCTCGTGAAATTAATCACGGTTAAAACTTAACCGGTTGTTGTGCATTGGTTCTCGTGAAATTAATCACGGTTAAAATTTAACCGGTTGTTGTGCAACCGGGCCTAAGGGCCGGTTTCCGAGCTCGGGACTCAGCCAAGTCCTAGACTTTGAACAGCTGGAGTCAGAAAATTGGTTTTCCAAAAGGGGCGTAGTCGCAGTCATTGTCGTCATAGTCACGTTTGAATTAAATTTCGAAAAACTAGAAAATTGAACACAAAATAAAATAAAGAGAAAATAGTGTAAAGTTTCAGCTATTTTGAATTATTTAGGAATGTCTAATTTCGTAAAGGAAAAACGTTTCCAATTATAGAAATGAGAAACTAAAATCTAGGACTACTGTTATAAAAGCTGTGACTACGCCCCGTTTTGCAAAGTCAATTTTCTGACTCCAGCTGTTTAAAGTCTAGGACTTAGTTAAATCCCGAGCTCGGAAACCGGCCCTAAAAGTGATTTGGTCTAAGTTGAGGCAGAACCCCCTCTTCCACTTAACCCACGAAATACAGTGTGTGCAAAAAGTAGATTCATGCAAATGATCCGTTCCGTAATTCAGGTTTGAGAAGAAAATTTTACAATTTCCTTCTCAAATATACTGTCAATAACAGGTATACACTGCAGAATAGAAGTGTTAACCCCCTATGGTTAGTGACTTTTCCAACACTCTGTAGGTTATTGCATGATAGTTTTGAAAGACAGATCCAACTTCTATAGGTTCACATGAAGCTGTAGTGAGGTCCACGTTATAATGACAGTGGAGAAAGATAGGAGAAAAACGTTGCCGATCCTGTCAATGTCTTCTATAGACGGTAGCTGATACAGGTTTATTGATGTAATATTAACTGTTCATTCTCGTTTAAAATTATCATTTAAATTTATTACGCAAGAAATAATATTTTTCAATAATTTTATAATAAATTTTCATAATTAATATAAAATATTTTGTTAATAAATATTATTAAATCTATAGAGAATTATGGAATATTCATACTGCAGAAGAAAGCCATTAGGATAATTTATAAGATTAATACAATGCTTTTGCAGACCTTATTTTAAAGGAAAGAGATTGCTGACGGCTCCTGCTATTTATATATTAGATTTAGCAATCTTCGTTTTTAAAAATAGATGAATGTATGAGGAGAACCAGGTGAGTCATCCCCATAATACACGATTTAGAGGTTTTGTTTACCCACATCACAGACTAAGCCTGCTGGAGAGTGGCCCGTTTTATATGGGAATGAAAATATTTAATTCAATCCAATCTCACATAAGAGAAATTGATGGCTTGAAGGAGTTCAAAAAAACACTCAAAGAATTCCTTATTGTATTGGGTCCGTACAGGTTAGCAGACTTCCTTGTTGAATAGTGTTTGATTGATGTATGTTATGTGGGATCTGTTGTGTTGAAATAGGAGGGATGGTAGATATTAGATTAAACTTTGACCTGTCATATACTGCGGGATCGTTGCTCCCTTAATGCAGTTCAGTAATTGTGACGAACAAGAAAAGTAAAGACGATCTGGCTACAGCGCAAAGCAAGAAAGAGATAGCGCTATCCGCTTTGTTGAATGATAGGCAAGGATAGCAATACCAATGCTAATCAAACACTGCAATTATAACGTGGACCTCACTGTAAAACAGAACAACAACAAAATTTGTACTGAGGTGATGCATGATTGACCGAGCGAAGTGAGGTCTAAGATTCAAGTCGACGGTTTGGCATTTCTCTTAATGTTTAAATGTTCACCGTAAATGTTTGAATGTTTAAATGTTTATATTATTATGTTGCGCATTTACCGCGAAACGCGGTAATAGATTTTCATGAAATTTGACAGGTATGTTCCTTTTTTAATTGCGCGTCGACGTATATACAAGGTTTTTTTGAAATTTTTCATTTCAAGGATAATATAATAGGAAGAAGGAGCCTCCTTCATACGCCAATATTAGAGTAAAAATCAGACTATAGAATTATTCATCAGCTGACAAGTGATTACACAGATGTGTGGAGAAGCCAGTCTATTGCTGTATTTCCATAAGGTCTACAGTTTCAATCAGGTACTTGTGAATGAGAATACTGCGTGAGGTCTACTGTTCACAGAATTACTAGTTAAAATACTATCAAAAAGTCTATTACAATCTTCATTTAAAAATTGAAATAGACAAATATTATTGACACATGAATAGATTGTTTAGGTCCTAATTTGTAAGGTACAAAGTAGATTTAACAAACCCTTCTTTCAATTTATTAATCTATTTATTATTCATTCAACTCCCAGCGGTACAATACCTAAAAAACAATAAAAGAAACTACAGAAAAAGTTAATTATTTCCAGGTTCACCTCAACTTTTTAGTAAATTGAATATTATTGTTATAAAAATTACTTTAAATAAAATCAAGTCCATTTTGTCATATTCATAATTGATACTAAGCTAATTAAATTACTAAACTTAAATCAATATTTATCTCAAAACTAATACAATAGCTTATATAATCTATCTAGATATATGGTTAGGTAACCTAACTACCTCCCACCTTGTAGACCTATTCTGAATCTATTCAGAACAGCGCATCATTATTAACTTACAATACAGTAGCTCATTTAGTATCTTATGACGTAATAGTAGTCCCTAATACTTAATGGATAGTTACTCACACCTTCTAATTCTCCCTAATACTTAATGGATAGTTACTCACACCTTCCAATTCAAATAGGACACACACCTCGCATGGGAATCTGCAGATTCAATGATGCAATATTGATTGTTGGCTCAGAATTGAATGCTAGCTCAAGACCAATAGATGATACAGCTATATTAGAACATCTATCTGTCACATGCTTGTTTATACATCATGCCTTATTCATTTATTGGTGCAAAAATCACTTTAGTCATGACTCAATAGAGAGAGAATAGGGAGAGAAAGAACATGGTTGAGGTAGCAGCTATTTATGATCAAAATTCATTTTCAATAGAATACAATTTTCTTGTACTGATGATTCATTATAAAAATACTGTCACTTTTTCACTTTCCTTGCCCTATTACCATAAGTAAGGAAAGTCAAGTATTGGTTTCCGAATAAAATTAAGTTACCCCAATTTCCAAATTTCTATATGTTTCAAGGTCCCCTGAGTCCAAAAAAGTGGTTTTGTGTGTGTGTGTGTGTTGTGTGTGTGTGTGTGTGTGTGTGTGTGTGTGTGTGTGTGTGTGTGTATGTGTGTCATTGATAAGCTCCATCAACTGCTACAAGTCCCATATCTGTAAACATTTCAGGAGCTCCACCCCATCTATGCAAACTTTGATTTTAGATTCCCAATTATCAGGCTTCAGATAAAATTTAAACAAAAAATTCCAAGTGGAAAAGATTGAGCATAAAAATCTCTACAATAATAATTGTTCAGTAACATTTTCACCTAAAATTGAGAATAAGCTCGAATTTCGAGAAAATGTGTTATTCAATTGCAAACTGTTGGCAACTGTTGATTCTATTAAATCATTCACTATGAAGAGATAGCAGACTTCGTGTGTCTGCAGCGCTATTGTCCTGTCACCAGCTGGCTTAGATCTTTGAATAGTAGACTTGAGATGCGCGTGAACACTAGCGTCAGTTGATAGATTTTCATAACGGATAGGAAAGCTGTGTGAGTGCGCCACACCAGATTTTTGCTATTAAAAAGAACGACTAGAAGTCTTTTTAATAGCAAAAAGTGATTTAATAAAAAGCAGTTCGTGATGGAAATCAACATTGAAGAAAAGTACTGTAGGCTATTTCAATTTCAATTTATTCACCAAAATACATTCATAAAATGAATGAGATATGCACAGAGATTTTGAACACATCTGATTGTGGTTGGTACAAAACAAAGGAAAATAATTAAAGTGACTATTGTAAAAATTATTTGCTATTTTCTAATTAGTATTAGAAGTTCAATAGGAGCCGTTAGCTAACTTTAAAATAATTATGAGATGTCCATTCCAAAATTATTTGTTTTTTCATAATTCTACAGGTTGTGAAACATTCAATTTGTTGACTCACATCTATAATTCAAACAGTTGGAGTGAGACTAGGCTGGTCATTCACCGATTAGTCAAGACAAGACTAGTCACGTTTAGTCACAATACTTCACATAGTTGCTTAAGGAGTTATGTCTAATTGCAATGACTAATCAGTGTGTGTTGCGCCATAAGCAGCAATGTGAAGTATTGTGACTAAACGTGACTAGTCTTGTCTTGACTAATCGGTGTGTGACCAGCCTAAGAGTTTCTCCTTTATCAGTAAATCATTCATATTTATTTACACGTAAAGCTGCGTTTACACCAAAGTTATTTACAAAATTATTATTTTTCCGCCCTTATAGATTCTATCCTATACTATTAAACGAGCAATTTCTGTTTAGATGTTTTTATGTTTATATAATATCTGTATATGACCGGATCTCGAAAACGGCTCTAACGATTCTCACGAAATTTGGAACAAAGTAGGTTTATGATATGAAGATTCGATTGCACTAGGTCTCAACCCTGGGATAACTCGCTGAAGGACATTAAAAGGATAAATACGTCCTTGGAAAAACAGCTGGAGATTTTGTCGTCTGTCGATACCGTAATGGAAGAGAGTGAACGAGTGCATGTGTGGGATCCAGCTGATCTCACGAGAAGAAAAATTCAGCAAGAGTAACTTATTTTCGTTTATTTCTCTTTTTTTAGGAATCATGTTTACTTCAGAAAGTCCAAAATAGTAACAAGATGCTGTTAGTGTAGAATAGTACATGGTATATAAACAAATATTGTAGCAAACATAGTAAATCGAATTCATAGTATATCTATCTATTTGTAAAATTGATGATGTGTTGTGCGTTGGTGATGGAAGTGGTAGGGATGATGAGAGGATAATACAGGGTTATCATAAAAGAATGGTGCGGTTTCGAACATTGTTTAAAGAAAAACCAAATTACTTACAGTTAATGTTTTTTATTGACCTAATTTGTCGTCTGAAACAGTTTTTTTATATGATTAATAACTTTCAATAAGTGCGCCCATAGTCGCTCGACAAATGTCCAAACGATAATAAATTTCTCTCTTTACATTCGATAACATTTCTCCGATGGTTCTCATTGGTTCTTCAATCCTGTTTTAAAGTGGTTTAGTTCACGATTTCTTGTGAATAAACAATGTTTTTGATGTAAATTTACAAGAAAAAATCTACCTGAACCACTTAAAAACAGGATTAATGAAGCAATGACAACCATAACCAATGTAATGTCAGGAGAGAAATTGATTATCGTTTGGATATTTTGTCGAAAGACTAAAGGCGCACATATTTAAATTTATCAATTATGTAAAAAACTGCCTGAGACGACAAATTAGGTGAATAAACAACATCAACTGTAAGTAATTTGGTTTTTCTTTAAACCATGTTCGATACCGCACCATTCTTATTTATGATAACTCTGTATAACTAAACGTAATCATAGCTTTAGGTGGGTTCCTAACCACTCATATGCTTGTTGAAGTGATTTCAATTTTGGTCAAAAATAGTTTAAGAACATTGTCATCTCTAATTATTCAGGTGATATTCAGGTTACAAAATCAGCATCTGATCAACATTGGTTTGCTATCCTTATCTGTCACTAGACAAAGCAGATAGCTGTAACCTCTTCCAACTTCGTACCGTTTTCAAATCGCTTGTAGACTTCGGATACATGGGGTGCTACTAGAATATTAGTTCTCATATACGAAAATATATTATTGAAGCATGAAAATATTATTTTATTTGAGACTAGCAGGTACCCGTGCTCCGCAAGGGTCTACATAAAAACTTGATAAACTGAAAACATGACCTACAACACAGCTGAATCTTGGAGAATTTAACATATAGGCCTATAACCATCCTCGGTAAACTAATAATCTATAATTACGCAAAATTTCAAGTTAATCAGTCCAGTAGTTCAGATGTGATGAAGCGTCATTCGTGAATTTCCTTTCCCGTACGTGTATTAGCCATTTCTTTTCTTTATTACTTTCCTTGCCCTATTACCATAAACATTAAAAATTTAAGGTTCCCTAATTTCATGTTTTCTATACGTTTGAAGGTCCCCTGAGTCCAAAAACATGATTTTTGGGTGTTGGTCTGTGTGTGTGTATGTGTGTGTGTGTATGTGTGTGTGTGTGTGTGTGTGTGTGTGTGTGGTGTGTGTGTGTGTGTGGTGTGTGTGTGTGTGTGTGTGTGTGTGTGTGTGTGTGTGTGTGTGTATGTCTGTGAACACGATTACTCCATTCCTAATTAACCGATTTACTTGAAATTTTAAACTTAAGGTCCTTATACCATGAGGATCCGACAATAAGAAATTCAATAAAACTCAATTCAAGATGGCGGAAAAAATGGCGGATAATTACTAAAAAACCATGTTTTTCACGTTTTTCTCGAAAACGGCTCTAACGATTTTCTTCAAATTTATACCATGGATAGCTATTCATAAGCCCTATCAAATGACATGAGTCTCATTTCTGGGAAAATTTCAGGAGCTCCGTAATATTCTTGAGAAAAATGGCGGATAATGACTAAAAAGCCATGTTTTTCACGGTTTTCTCGAAAACGGCTCCAACGATTTCCTTCAAATTTATACCATGGATAGCTATTCATAAGCCCTATCAAATGGCATGAGTTTTTTTTCTGTGAAAATTGCAGGAGCTCCGTAATATTCTTGAGAAAAATGGCGGATAATTACTAAAAAACCATGCTTTTCACGATTTTCTCAAAAATAACTTGACCGATTTCTTTCAAATTCATACCCTGTATAGTTATTTTACTTTATTATTTTTCTGTTTTTTTCTCTTAAATATTCATATTAATTAAAACTTTTACAATATTTCCATTCATAAATAGATCCTTAGTTTAATCAATGAAATTAACGTTTTGGTAGAGAGTTAGTGGGAAGGATATTTTTAATATTCTTTCCGAAGAATGGACATTGATATGTCCAAAGCTCCGCCAATTTATGTAGATGCATAACAATGTAATTATCTATAGTTATTATATTACAAATTGCTTTTTCATATCATATACAGTTCAATAATTATTTTCTTAGTCTATATTATGTAAATTATCTATAATTTTGCTGTATTGTAAGCTATTGTATATAAGTGTATAAGCCAGTATATATTGTAATCTACATAAATAAAGTACTCAATCAATCAATCAAAAACCGTGTATATACGTCGACGCGCAATTTAAAAAGGAACATACCTGTCAAGTTTCATGAAAATCCATTGTCGCGTTTTCCCGTAAATGCGGAACATAGATATATACAAAAATATGAACGTAAAGAGAAATGCAAAACCGTCGACTTGAATCTTAGACCTCACTTCGCTCGGTCAATAAATATCGGATCATAGGGAGTAATTTACCGGTATAACTTGAATCGCAGATGCTACTGTATCTACTCTAGGAGGCGGTGGAAGAAAAACGCGACAACTACGCTGCTCTATCATTTTCACTGAACTTATAACGCGAATCTCGCTATATAGGCTATTTATAGTGAGGTCAACGTTATAATGACAGTATTTGATTAACATTGGTGTTGCTATCCTTGTCTATAATTCAACAAAACCGATAATACTATCCTTTTCTAGCTCCACAACGTTGCCAAATCCGTTTTTAACAATGTTAAAATATAATTAATCAACGCAGACAAACGGCAACGCTGTTCTCCTATTTTTATCCACTGCCATTATAATGTGGACTTCACTATAGTGGATGATTATAATCATAGTCGTTATCAGCAAACTTTATTTATTTAATAGAATAGAATTTATTTTTATTTGATCATTCAGAATTACACAACTTACAGAAAAGTACCACTAGCTTACTAAAAAAATTGCTCTGTTTCGCTAAGCGCTAAGGTATTCTCAACGCCAGCATCATTGGTATTCTCAACGCCTCACAAACAATTTTCTCAAGTTAGTAGTGTTGTTGTTGCAACCTACAGTTCTAGATGGCTTCCGAACATAGGCCTACGGGCTGTGAGTGCTTCAGGTTCAGTCCTAGAGCATAGTCATAGTCATTCCATAGTCAACCAACGGTTAAGTTCTGAAGGGGAGGGTATCCTCTTTACCTTCTCTGAGAATGGATTTCTTAAGGTCCAAACTTCACCGTTTCATGTGAAAACATTACAGTAGTACCTTGATTTTCGCATATTTCATAATTTGTCTTGCTCTATATTATTGTAGAACTCTTTAGTTTATGATTCACCATGTTATTTTACTGCTACTGGTTTTTTAACGCTAGAACGTAAGTTGAATTTTGTTTAAATCTTATTATTTTATCTTTCAATGTTATTACATTAGTGTCATTTGCATTGTGAATAAATGAAATAAATGTTTTGTTAACACATGAATCTGAATTTGAACCCTCCAAGTTTGTCCAACTTCAACGTCCCAATCATCCACCATTATTAAACTGGGTCACTACATAGAAATTGGCTCTGTCATGTTTAGATTCATTTTGTTCTGTCAGAATTTCTTATGAACAACATCAATATGCGTTCCATTCAACTAATAGTGACAGTCTAAATAACTGTCATCATTTCCTATGAATAATATCAATGTGTTTCCCATTAAACCAATTCTGACCGTTCTAAGTGAAACTCACCAGAGTTGTGTTGGTGTTGAGGTGTCTGCCAAGTTGATTTAGGGGATCGATGGCTACTCCCCCTAATGGTGGCCATCCTTGCTGGAGTGCCCTGATCGATTTTATAACTGGAGGTGTCTTGTTTGCATGTGCTTGCCATGAAAGTCAGGCCTCAGAAGATTACTGATTGGCTTCAACTGAACTGCTTCAAACTTACTCTTTCAAAACTTTGTTCTACCTTTATTAAACTTTCTGTGTTATATTGGAGGTGGTAGTGAGGTGGATATTAAATAACACTACCTGAAACTGTCGCAAACAATTTCTTATCTCTAGTTGAATTAAATAAATAATATATACAGGGTGTCCCATCAAGGTTGTAACAGCCGTTGACCATAGATTCTACTCTACATTTTTGACAAAAAATGTTCAGTAAACTTTTTTCCTATCGACCTTAGTTTTCGAGATTTATCGATTTTTTGTGAATTCCCTAATTTTGAAGGTGTTTATTCCAGATATTAGCAGTATTGAACACTTTATCATGGAACTTACCTTTTCGATTTTATATACTCATTCGAAAGCTTATGAAATGGAGAAGTTTTTGAAATATTGAAACCACTTCAATCACCCGGAGAAAAACCGAGAAAAAACCGTTTGAAATTTCACTTTGAACTTGAAGAATAGCATTTTTCAAGTTTAAGCCCTATTAAAAAACTACAAAATATCTTACAGCAAATAAAATTACATTAATCTTGTTTTAAATGTTTTTTTTATTTCCAACAATACCCTTGAAATTGAAATTCGACCAGTAGTTTTCGAGTTATTGAGTATTTAATGACCGGAAGTAGGCACATTCTGAAAATGTCGAAAAATCGATATATCTCGAAAACTAAGGTCGATAGGAAAAAAGTTTACTAAATATTTTTTGTCAGAAATGTCGAGTAGAATCTATGGTCAACGGCTGTTACAACCTTGGTGGGACACTCTGTATATTTTTTCTGTAGAAGCTGTGAGAACTAGGTCATTAATTTTAATAATTTTTAATAATTCATTAATTTTATAAGTACACAGGCTGAATTTCTACCGACACTTGGACTCAATTCAGAAATATTAATAACTAGCCGTCAGGCTCGCTTCGTTCGCCATATCCGTCTAGCCGACTGGATCGTCCAAGAATGAGATTAGCAGGCTCGCTTCGCTCGCTTGCATTTTTATCATGTTAGGAAAATCCAGTCAGGGGTTCAGACTAAACGTCTGGCTAAACGGATATGGCGAGCGAAGCGAGCCTGACGGCTAGTAATATAATATTCCCAGGATTGAAGTAGCAGTGCCCAATCAATTTTTCCGCGATAAATGCATTTAAATCTTCAACTTGGTGCCAACCTAACAAAGTCAACTCAACTTAATGCCAACCTGACAAAATTATTAATTTAGTTGCCAGTTAACAACTGTTTCGAAGAGGTACTCTATCTAGATTATAGTTCTATAGTAACATATGATATGGAAATTTCAATTATAATTAATTAAGAGATTGGGAGAAGAAGAATATACATGCTAAAAGGTGAACTTTAAACCCTTAAAAACAACCCTTAGAGTTAAAATATTGCCAAAAGATTTCTTAGTGCGCCTCTAAAGGGCCAATACCTACCAAATTTGAACGTTTCTGGTCCGGTAGAGTTTTAGTTGTGCGAGTGAGTGAGTGAGTGAGTGAGTGAATGAGTGAGTGAGTCAGTCAGTCAGTCAGTCAGTCAGTCAGTCAGTCAGTCAGTCAGTCAGTCAGTGAGTGAGTGCCATTTCGCTTTTATATTTATAGATTATGTGAATATATTGAATAGACTGAGCAAACTAACAACAATACTCGAAAGACCTTATTATGAAAAATTGATTTAATGATCTAGTAAATTAATTTATTGTATTATTGAATACTATTCACCCAACTCTTTGTATATAGGGCATGGCCCTGATTAAAAATCAATGCTATTCTATTCTATCTCTACTTGAAAACAAAACGAGATTGAGGAGGGGGAAAACTTGTTAAATCATAACTTGTGTTTATCTAAAATTTATTCTATCTATAGTGTAATCTCCAGAGTTTATATCCAGTTTGATAGAATCAGTTTAGAGTCAAATCTATTCTATTCCAATATTGTGATCAATTAAAAATCGAAAGAGTGGATTTCTAAATGTTTATATTCATCTCGAGCTGCTGATTTTCATTTGATCCATTGCAATTCATTCATTAGTTTAATTGTAAGTGGGATTCAGTAAGGATCAAAACATAGTGGAGCAGCGAAGGTAGAATGTAGCAGAGAACGTAGCTGAGAGTGTTTGAAAGTAATGCATGTATCTAAAAAATATGTATCCGCTTCCTTCTACCTCTATCTCTTATAATACTTCTACTTATAATACCCCATTTTCGCAGTTCCACTGCTCTGACACTTTTGAGTACGTGCATTACTTTTTAACACTCTCTGATAAACTCTTCGTCGCTCCACTATGTTTTGCTTGCCATAATATAGTATGGATTGCTAATACAGTAGATGAAACCTGAAGTTAAAATAATGACCGCATAGAAAGGGAATCAAAAGTCGAGTATGATTATTGTAATTTGCCCTCAATCATTACTCATAACTTCTAATCTTCTTTGTAGTTGTGAACGTGATATTGTATTAGGCCCACTTATCGAAAGTGAATAAAAGAACTTCATTGGTTATTGGTTGTAGTTTTCAACACTCATTTATTTAAAATGAAATCGGATCAATAACATTGAATGAATTATTGTGAACGGGTGGTATCTGGCATGTTTAATTGTTGTTCTCCATGAATCAAAGTATCAAAAGCTGGGTTCAGTGTAGCGATCAATTCAAATATTGTTGAACTTCTGAGAGTAAGAATTAGCCGATATAGAAATGCAATCTACTTCATTCTCAATCAATACTTTCGTTGGAGACCTCATCTAATATCAACCACTTACTTCATTGATACGATAATAGGATGAATGAGATCGGATTATTGTAAACTGATAGTATCTAGCATTTTAATGCCCAATCAAAGTATCAAAATCTGGGTTCAATGTAGTGACAATTCAAATTTTGTTAAACTTCTAAGGGCAGTTTGCACAGTGCCAGTTTAAACTAAATTTCATTTTAAACTGGATTAAATCCATATCAAGTATCGTCTGTTATAATGTGTTTTATTTTGAGTTTAAGCCAATAGCTGATCAAATTCAGTTAAAGCTTTGACTGTGCAAACGTCTATAAGAGTAAGAATTAGCTATTAAACAGATATAGAAATGCAATCGGCTTTATTCACAATTATTACTTTCATTACTTGTATAACTTACCACATCTATTTGTTAAACGTGATTGTTTTCATCACTTAAAAACAAAATTTTCCACCAAAATGTGTTCTCCTTTTTACCGTCCAACATTCAAAAAATGAACAAGCCGGAAGCAATCTTCCGCTCAGCTTTTCTATCTCACTCATGATTTCGGTCTTTGTCTCTCATGTTGTGCAGTCTGTTCTTCCCCGTGCCGCAATTTGATTGACTTCTGTGACTTGTGTACCGTACGCAATTCTATTATTTTATTTGTCTTGTAGACAGAAAAAAGACGCTCGCACTCACGCACGCACGCGGACGCACAAGGTTGACGACAAAATGTCTGTATGCCGCCTTTGACTGATTCCTTTCCTTCCACTGATATTCACCTTAAACTGTCAGTATAGGTTTGAATGAGAGGCATTAATGTAATTTATAAGGAATGCTGACAGTTTGAAGTGTATTTCAATATATAGAATGTCTTACAAAAGGTGTAACAGCCGCAAACCATAGATTCTACATGAATTCGCAACAAAAAATGTTCAGAAAAATTTTCTAATATCGACCTCAGTTTTCGAGATATATAGATTCTTCGATATTTTTGTAAAACAACAATAGCTAGAAAACTATCAATCAAAATCTAATTCTAAGGATATGTTTGGAAATAGGAAGAAATTTCCAATAAGATTCATATAATTTGTCCCTTTGGCGTTTTTGAACTTTTTATTTTTCAACGTCAAACAAATGAATATTTTATAACGTCCAAAATTCTAATCAATCTTTTTGGAAATGACTTCCATTTTCCAACCATATCTTTAGAATTCGATTATGACTGATAGTTTTGCAGTTACTGACGTTTTTGGACTTTTTATGAGCGCTCAAATTTGGAAAAAGTACATTCGTCAAGCTCAAAGTCAAATTTCAAACGGTTTGAACGCTCATAAAAAGTTCAAAAACGTCAAACAAATGAACAATTCTAATCAATCTTTTTGTAAATGTCTTCCACTTTCCAACCATATTTTTAGAATTTCATTTTGACTGATAGTTTTGCAGTTACTGACGTCTTTCAAAAAGATCGGAAAATCAATATATATCTCGTAAACTGAGGTCGATATAAGAAAATTCTACAAAACATTTTTTGTTGCAAATTCTATGAGTAGAATCTATGGTGTTCGGCAGTAACACCTTTTGTGGGACACTCTGTATGTATATTATACAATTATTGACCGAGCGAAGTGAGGTATAAGATTCAAGTCGACGGTTTGGCATTTCTCTTAATGTTTAAATGTTTATATGTTTTTATGTTGCGCATTTACGGCGAAACGCGGTAATATATTTTCATGAAATTTGACAGGTATGTTCCTTTTTAAATTGCGCGTCGACGTATATACAAGGTTTTTGGAAATTTTGCATTTCAAAGATAATATAAAAGGAAAAAGGATCCTCCTTCATACGCCAATATTACCGTAAAAATCAGACTATAGAATTATTCATCATAAATCAGCTGACAAGTGATTTCACAGATGTGTGGAGAAGCCAGTCCTTTACTGTATTTGTATAAGGTCTATAGTTTCAATCAAATACCTTGAAGAGGTATGCATCTTTAAGCTGGGTTTACTCCAAAGTTATTAACAAAATATTAGTAACTCAATCCTTATAGATTCTATTAGATTGAACGCAAGTTGACAAACACACATTTTCATCAGGTGTATGATAAGTTATGTTCAATCTAATATAATCTATAAGGATTGAGTTATTAACATTTTGTTAATAAATTTGGTCTAATCGCAGCTTTAAAGTCTTTGGTTTCAATATTTTGTTTTGCAGTCATGGTATTATTATGCGTGTTCATCAGTATCAATATTCTCACATTCGAAAAAACTAATTTAATAGGTGATTAAAAATAATCAAATAAACTAAATAATGCTGAAGAAATTATAATATTTTTGATTGAAAAAAATTAATTTTCATTAGATGGAAAGATTATCACGGAACTGGATGAATATTATATAAATTCTGGAATAGAAATATATTCTATTCATTGTTTAAATTAACATAAATATTAATAATTATGGAATACAAATTCAAACGTGAACTGATTTTGTTAACATTTAAAACAGTTGACATTAGGTACTTGTGGATGAGAATACTGCTTGAGGTCTACTGTTCACAGAACTACTAGTTATTCAACTACCCATAATATTATATTGATGCTTGACGCCTATTGTGACACTGTGACGTGTTGGTAGATGGTTGACGTTGTGGGGGGGGGCGGTCTCGGGGGGGTTCAGTGACGCAGAAAAGTGAATCAAGTGTGAGGGGTGCACCCCAAACCCTGAGATTCCCCCCTTTGTGAACCCCCGGAACACACCCCCCTGATAACCACATCTGTGCCCCCTGTGTGACAAGGGCCTATTATATTGTTAGTTAATCATTGGTGTGACGTGGGAAACGTGTGGAGACGTGCCTTCTCTGTCTACAGGGCTCCTGCTTTTTACCAACGTATATTAGGGTCTATTATGGTACTCTTGTCTGTGTCCACCCTTTATCTCTGATATTTTCTCTTTTTCTTTAGAACTGTCTTCCTCCTACATCTTCTCAGTCCAAAATTGGTTCGTTCACGTTTTTCGTAGATCCGCATTTCCGAAAGTTATGTTGATTTGGATGTCCATTGTGAAATTCACTTTCATCTGGCAGCATTCCTTATAGATAACATCAGTCCCTCCCATGCTTACAGTTTGAAATGATCTCTGTAGTGACAATCAGACTGTTACTAGTTTAATTTTATTAAATTTTAACTGTTATTAAACCTGACAAAAATATTTGTAAACCATTTTTAAATTCTTAAACTCGTGTAGATTTCGTTTTATATTGTAAAATTCACTTCTGTCTGGCAGCAATTTTCATCAATGCTTACCATTTGAACTATAATTGAATTGTACTAAATTTGAAAACTAGTTTAAATTTTATAATGAAAGACAATAAATTACTCCTCTAGTCTATTCCTTGAAGAGGAAAGCTTACTTAAAAATCTGGTGTGGTACACTCACACAACTTTCCTTGCTCATATTCGAAACTACGATCAGACTTTTGTATATGTGTATATATAATTGTTTTCAGAGTACTTTTTCCTTTGTGTAAATTGTGAAATTCAATGATTTTTTTAGTCGTCATTTTTTTAAAGTCGTCAAAACAGCTGTTCTACAGATGAAATATCTCGACTATGTGGTATTTTTATGAACTGCTCTACCTACCTACCTCATGCACGAGAAGGAGGTTACAAAGTCCATTTCTCAAGGATGGGGTGGACCCCCCATTAGTTTCCCAGAAAGGAGACTCATGCCAGTTAATAGAGCTGATAAATAACTATACAGAGTATGAATTTGAAAAAAATCGGTCAAGTTATTTTGAAAAAATCGTGAAAAACATGGTTTTTTTAGTAATTATCCGCCATTTTTCTCAAGAATATTACGGAGCTCCTGCAATTTTCCAAGGAAAAAACTCATGTCATTTGAAAGGACTTATGAATAGCTTACCCATGGCTTGAATTTGAAGAAAATCGTTGGAGCCGTTTTCGAGAAAACCGTGAAAAACATGGTTTTTTAGTCATTTTCCGCCATTTTTCTCAAGAATATTACGGAGCTCCTGATGTTTTCCCAGAAATGAGACTTATGCTAGTTGATAGGGCTTATAAATAGCTATCCATGATATAAATTTGAAGAAAATCGTTAGAGCCATTTTCGAGAAAAACGTGAAAAACATGGTTTTTTTAGTAATTATCCGCCATTTTTTCCGCCATCTTGAATTGAATTTTATTGAATTTCTTATTGTCGGGTCCTCATGGTATAGGGACCTTAAGTTTAAAATTTCAAGTCGATCGGTTAATTAGGAATGGAGTTATCGTGTTCACAGACATACACACACACACACACACACATACACACATACACACACACAGACCAATACCCAAAAATCATGTTTTTGGACTCAGGGGACCTTGAAACGTATAGAAAACTTGAAATTGGGGTACCTTAATTTTTTTTGGAAAGCAATACTTTCCTTACCTATGGTAGTAGGGCAAGGAAAGTAATAATAGGCTAAAGCTGCGTTTACACCAATGTTATTAACAAAATGTTAATAACTAATCTTTATAGATTCTATTAGATTGAGCGGAACGGAACAGTTTGGTTTTTCCTTTATCGGTAAATCATTCATATTTTATTTACAAGTAAGGCTGCGTTTACACCAAACCTATCAACAAAATGTTTATTTTTCTGTTCTTATAGATTCTATTAGATTGAACTGAACTTGACAAACACATATGTTCATCATGTGTATGATAAGTTATGTTCAATTAATACAATCTATAAAGATTAAGTTATTAACATTTTGTTAATAACTTTGCTGTAAACGCCGCTTAACATTTTTCCTTACAAACTCTATCAGTGTAGTATACTATGTACCTAAGCCAGCGCACAAACCTAGGTTTTGCTCACATTGTCAGATTGAAAAAAGTTATCTTCAGTTTAAGAATCTATGTGTTGATTGGAATCTAATTATGTATTTCTTGCTTATCTATTATTTTTGTAATTCATACATTGAATTCATTGTATTATTTTTCAATTTGATTAAATGAATATTTGAATTTGGATAAAGAAGAAGTAAACTTGAATAATAGAATAATGAAGAAGTCTACTCTTCACAGCTGAAGTTGAGAAACATAGGGATATTACTCTCTTACTTTATACTTATCTCTACTCACATACTCTCTCACTTTATCTTTCTGTCCCTCTTCCTCTATCTCTTACTATACAGGGTGTCCCACGAAAGGTGTAACAGGTGAAGACCATAGATTCTACATTGAATTTGCAACAAAAAAAGTCTAAAAGAAAAATTTTCTTATATCGACCTTAGTTTTCGAGAAATTTCGATTTTTCGATAATTTTGAAAAACGTCAATAACTAGAAAACTATCAGTCAAAATCCAATTCCAAGGACATGGTTGGGAAGAGAAAGAGATTTCCAATAAGAGTCATATAATTTGTTCCTTTGTTTGACGTTTTTGAACTTTCTATGAGCGATCAAAGTTGAAAAATCTGGTGTGGCGCACTCACACAACTTTCCTTGTCGTTATGAAAATTGATCACCTGACGCTAGTGTTCCCGCGCATCTCAAGTCTACTTATAAACAAAGATCTGAGCCAGCTGGTGACAGGACAATAACGCTGGAGACATACGAGGTCTGCTATCTCTTCAAAGTGAATCATTTAATAGAATCAACAGTTGTTGCCAACAGTTTGCAATTGAAATAATAACATTTTCTCGAATTTCGTGCTTATTTTCAATTTTAGGTGAAAATGTTACTAGACATTAATTGTAGAGATTTTCATGCTCAATCTTCCCGTTCAATTTTTTTTGTTTAAATTGCTTCTGAAGCCTGATAATTGAGAATCTAAAATCAAACTTTGCATAGATGGGGCGGAGCTCCTGAAATTTTTACAGATATGGGACTAGTGGCAGTTGATATAGCTTATCAATGACTATTTTAGGTATAAATTTGATCAAAAACGTTGGAGCCATTTTCGAGAAAATCGCGAAAAACCCTGTTTTTGACAACATTTTCGTCATTTTAGCCGCCATCTTGGATCGCATTTGATCGAAATTGTTCGTGTCGGATCCTTATAGTGTAAGGACCTTAAGTTCCAATTTTCAAGTCATTCCGTTAATTGGGTGATGAGATATCGTGTACACAGACGCACATACACACACACACACACACACACACACACACAAAGCCAAATTTCAAAAAGTTTGAACACTCATAAAAAGTTCAAAAACGTCAAACAGAGGAACAAATCATATGACTCTTATTGGAAATTTCTTCCTTCTTCCAACCATGTCCTTGGAATTAGATTTTGACTGATAGTTTTCTAGCTATTGACGTTTTTCAAAAATATCGAAAAATCGAAATTTCTCGAAAACTAAGTTTGATATAAGAAAATTTTACTGGACATTTTTGGTTGCAAATTTAATTTAGAATCTATGGTCTTCGTCTGTTAAATGAACCTCAAATGAACATTGTCCACCTTTCGTGGGACACTCTGTCTCTTAATCAATCTGTCTCTTATCTCTCTCTTCTTCAATGTTGATTTTTCTTAGAGGATGTCTACTCTCTACAGCTGGTGTTGACTAACATAGGGATAGGCTATCACTCTCTTACTTTATACGGATCTCTACTCACTCACTCTCTTATTTTATCTTTCTTTCTCTCTTCCTCTATCTCTCTATCTTCTTCAATGTTGATTTTTCTCCGAGGATGTTTTTGCTAGATCAATATACGATGACAGGTGACAGGCCAGCAGAACGGTTTCGACCCCAAATAAAAATGAACTCTGCGCGAAAATGTTGATGGCCCCAGAATGCAAATCGCAAAATCGCTCAATATCAAATGCCAGTCAATGTGAATATTTTAATAACGCGCTGGTTCGTGTGCCTCAGTGTAATGTAATAGGCTTTTATGAGATTCAATTTTAACTGCTACTATTGGTTGAACTGGACCGTAGTTAATATATTTTATGAAGAGTGTATGCAGTTTGCAGAGAATCTCATTAATTGCATCCCTGATAGTGTGTTTCACTTTAAAACAGTCAGCATTAGTTGAATTAGTTGAACGTTGTTGTTATATTTAAGGAATGCAAATAGTGGATCTGACTATAGGTTGGGATTGGATGCAATGGAAATAATGATTGTTGAAATCAACTAGATTAATTACACAATGACACAGTGTTATGCTACTCACTAAAAAAATATTTGTAAACCGATGATCCCAGAGATTCCAGTTCTTGGTTAGGCAGATTTTTTTCTGTATTTTAATTAAATTCTTATTATATATTTTAATGAACTCTCATTATTGACCGAGCGAAATGAGGTCTAAGATTCAAGTCGACGGTTTGGCATGTCTCTTAATGTTCAAATGTTAGTATGTTTATATGTTGCGCATTTACTGCGAAACGCGGTAATAGATTTTCATGAAATTTGACAGGTATGTTCCTTTTTTAATTGCGCGTCGACGTATATACAAGATTTTTGGAAATTATGCATTTCAAGGATAATATAAAAGGAAAAAGGAGCCTCCTTCATACGCCAATATTAGAGTAAAAATCAGACTATAGAATTATTCATCATAAATCAGCTGACAAGTGATTACACAGATGTGTGGAGAAGCCAGTCTATTGCTGTATTTCCATAAGGTCTATAGTTTCAATCAGGTACTTGTGGATGAGAATACTGCGTGAGGTCTACTGTTAACAGAACTACTAGTATGTTATGAGGACATACGATAGCAACTCTGTAGATTGTACAATCAAAGATCGTTAATGAAAGTTTAAGCCCCCTCTTTGTCCACAGAAAATGTAATGTTTCTAAATTGTAATGATAAAGCCACTTATCTATCGATCGTTGACCAAATATACAGAGTGAGTAATATGTATGGGAACCCTTCAATAAATTGGAGACTGATATAGATTTATAATACTGTAACTTCCACGATAAGTTATTGGTCGAATACTCTACCTTTTGACGTACAACTGAATTTCAACCCCTCATAAGGGGGGGTGACTGAGGGGTTGTAGCTCAAATATTTTAAATGTAAACACCCATTGTGTGGTACATCATTTTAAAGGCCTTTTCAAAACGAGAAAGATGACATCATTAAAAATGTTCTATGATACTTTTATCCGAAATGGCGGCTGATTGAACTGCATCAATATTTCTTTAAAAACTAAAACTTCAATCAACCGCCATTTTGGGTACATGTATCATAGAAAATTTTGATCGATGTCATCGCTCTTGTTTCAGGAATGCCTTCAAAATGATGTACCACACAATGGGTGTTAACATATAAAATATTTGAGTTACAACCCCCAATTTCCTTAAAAACTAAAACTTCAATCAGCCGCCATTTTGGGTACATGTATCATAGAACTTTTTGATTGATATCATCTTTCTCGTTTTAAAAAGGCCTTAAAATTATGTACCACACAATGGGTGTTTACATTTGAAATATTCGAGTTACAACCCCTAAGTGATTGACAAGATCCAAGAGATATCTTGTCTGAAGATAAATTAAGACAATATCTAGATTGATGATATCCTACTAATTGATAATTTCTTACTGCTTTTTAATTTCTTACTTCTTTTATGGAGGTATTAACGCTCCAAGATGGCGAATTTCGCCAAATTCTCTAAATGTTCGGAACGTTCGTTTTTAGACCAAAATAAGTTTAATCCACAAGTTGAATCAGTCAATCAAATGTACGCAATCTTCACAGAAAAACTTCAGCGTGAAAATAAATTGAGAGGAACTTTCAAACCTTCTGTTTCAACTTGTTTTCAAAAGAGCTTCCTATAATATTGAACCAATAGGAAGTGTACAAGTAATTGCATAGACTATTGTGGATTTTTCAAGTATTTATACATATTTGAACACACATACACTATAGAATCAATTTGCAACATTAATTTTTTTTAAAACATGTACACATACACCGACAGTACAAAAACTACTACACTCATTGTTAACAAAACAAAACATAGATACAATTTCTTACAATAAAATCAATACAATAATACACAAAACACACAATACAACATAACACGAAATATAATACAATGCAGACAATATATCAAACACTCAATTCAAAAAAGCGATAACAATTATTTCTAAAACAATATTTTTATTTCTGAGCCGTTTTGTCTATGTTGAGTCAGAGACAAAGAAGTAGGTTATGCTTGTCTTTTCTCTATGGCTGAGTTCAGTGATCAGATTTTTATCGTTAGTTGTGCTTGGCACTCTTCTTATAATCCTGCCAATTAATTTTACAAATGAATTTCATTGTAAAATAAGCATTTCAATAACAATAGCTTTATATCTACTCTCAATCAGTGAGGAGAGAATAGAATTAGAGAAAATAGAATAGGAAAGTTCTATAGTAGAAAAAGAATTCAGTTCTATGCTGGGTATTGTAATCGGCAGAAAGAAATCGAATTTAATCCCCCAATCAACAATACAACCAAGTTTTATTGTGTCTGAATGTGAATAGAATAAAAAATTTAGTTAGTTCTATGTCATGTAGGCCTATTATAATCTGCATAAATGAAGAAATTTGATCTAATCTCCCAGTCGACAATATGGAAAAACATTCAAATATTCTTCAATAGATTACAGTTTTGAAATGAACATTTCAATTATAACAATAACCTTACTCCGCAAGGGTCTAATTAAAAACTTGACAAACTGAAAACATGACGTACTGAAATCTTGAAGAATTTAAAATAGGTCTATAACCATCCTCGGTAAATTGAGAATCTATATGCAAAATTTCAAGCTCATTAGGACAGTAGTTCAGACGTGATGATGCATCATTCGTGAATTTCCTATCCCGTACGGCTACTTTCACACGATAGGAGACGTGCAACTTGAACACTGAACAGTGTTCACGTTTTTTGTCGAAGTACATTGAGTCAAATCGTGTCTTTCACATGGTGACTCCTATCCAGGAACCTCGTTTTGTCACGTCTTTTCCCCTCGAGGCAAGCAGAAACCGGCTTGGATCGAGATACTAGCGGACAAATCGTCACTTTCACATGGTGATTCTACGTCTCTCCGGTCACCACTTTTTCTCAAAAACTATCTTTCTTGAAAATGAAGATAGAAAGATTCTGATTTCGGATTTGGATTCAGCGACCCCAAATTCTCTAAAGCGTAAGTCCCGTTTTCGAAAATATCCGAAAACAAGGAAGTTATGGCTGTTTTTAATAAAGCTTTCTATTATCATATAATTATACGGTAAAAACGAACAGGTACTGTACTATACAGTACGTAAGTACTGTAGCTATTATAATACAACTTACACTGTATTCGTGTAGGAAATTTGGTAGGATATTTAACTTGATTTCTGAAAATACTCCAAAATAAGGGAGTAAGATAATTTTGAAAAACCAAAGTTTTCCTGCCGATTGAAGAAACATTAAAAATTAGTCTAAGACATATAATGTCTTAGACTAAAAAACAAATATCAGATCACTATTCAAGCTATCAAGCTTTTCATAAATTTATTTGTCTCCTCATGGCAGAAGGTTTGCGCCCAACGTTTTCACTTAAACATTTCTGTGATTAAATTGTAATAGAGCACATTATCGTATTGATCTTCTAAATCCAGTTACATGTACATCGATTTTCGTAAAATTGATTTTTTACCGTTCCTATGAATTCTATGAATTCTTTATACAGGTTCAGCACAACTTCTTAAATAACATTATGTTTGCTTCAACAGAATTCATAAGGACGACAAAACATCGAACAACAAAAAAACGCTTTCTGAGTAACTGGCTTTAACAAAGCATGGCTTCACGAAATACAGTACGCTAATTTAGAATAGTTGGTACAATGGTTATGCTTTTCGCATTATGGCTGCACTGTGCTTGCTCACTCACTTCTCCAGTTGACACTTGTTGACTAACTTGACTTGTCAGTTGTTTACTTGACTTGACTTTGACACCTGTCATTACGCGATGTCTGAGTTTGATGTGGAGCTGTTGATTACTGCAGTTTGCAACCGACCTGCTCTTTGGGATAGAAGTCTTGACATCTACTAGGACCGGAATGAAGTCGCCAAAAGTTGGATGGAAGTTAAAAAGAAATAGTCAATAATTGCTGGGAATTTTAAGTGATATTCAACGATTTGAACCTGATAAATTGGATTGTTGAATGACAACTGAAATTTAGTGAATTTTACTGTACAACATTCCTTTTCCTCCTATTTTATTGGGTGATGAGTGGAGATTATTTATAATTTCATATTTGGATTCATCTTTCCATAGTTCAATATTTTTTTGGAAAACTAGAACTTTTAAAAATTAAAAATGTTTATGTTTAAACTTCTCAGGTGTTCAAAAACTTTTTGAAACCTTTGCCTGTCCCTTTGTGAGGCAGGAGTATTATTATCTTAGTATGTACTATATAATCATATGATAATGGAAAGCTATATTAAAAAACAGCTATAACTCCCTTGTTTTCGGGCATTTTTGAAAATGGGACTTACGCTTTAGGGGTTGCTGAATCCAAATCCGAAATCAGAAATCCTCTATCTATATTTTTAAGGAAGTTAGACTTTGAGAAAAAGTGATGAGTCATACTTTGAGCAAACGTCGGCGTAGTTGTTAGATCTGTCGGCTTATTCGTAAGATCCCCATGTGAAAGTACAGGAGAGCTGCAAAATATGAAATATGATCTTCAGTAATATGATCTTCCAGGAGCGAGGACTCTGCCGTGTGAAACTGGCCTACGTGTATAAGAGAATTCTTTCCTTTATTATACTAGTAGTTCTGTGAACAGTAGACCTCGCGCAGTTAAAAAGCAAAAAGCCTCCTCTTACACTGTCCATCAGAGTAAATCCTGTCTGTTTGTCGTGTCGGCGAGATATCGGTGTGAAAACGGCTAATGGCTGTTGGGGTTGGTGTATCAAAAGAGCAAACATTAAAAGCTAATCTCCTTCAAGACATACTGGCAACATGTAGCTTGAGTTCAAAGCGGAGAAAGGTCGAGAGACAATACTATGTTACTTTAGTTATTAATTGCATGTGTTATTGCATGCAATCAATAGTTCATTTAATAGTGCATAAAAATTGCATTCAATGAGGCATGCAATTAATAGTCCACACAGCAGCTGATTTTTTACCAAGTTACATTGAGATATTGAATTGCATGCGTCATGGCATGCAATTTATAATCCACTCGACAGCTGATTTATGATGAATAATTCTATAATTTGATTCTTCTTACTCTAATATTGGCTTATGAAGGAGGCTCCCTATCCTTTTATTTTATCCTTGAAATTATAAATTTCCAAAAACCTTGTATGTACGTCGACGCGCAATTTAAAAAGAAACATACCTGTCAAATTTAATGATAATCTATTGCAGTGTTTCGCCGTAAATGCGCAACATATAAACATAAAGAGAAATGCAAAAACCGTCGACTCGAATCTTATACCTCACTTCGCTCGGTCAACTACTATAAACTATAAACTGTGGTGGAAAAGAAAGAAAATTGGCAACATTGTAGCCCTATCATTGCCACTGATTTTATACCATGAATCTCACTTCAGGCAGAGACAAATAATTAATAAATAAAATAATTCATTAGACAAATAATCTATTTAATATATTCACTCTATGCTATATGTTACTCCAATAGATTGTTATCTATATTACATTCTAAACTGTCTGCTCACTTCCCTTGTTTTATCCAATAATCAGCTTGTTTCAAATTGTTGAGAGCACTGCCACAGACTCTCAATTGAAAGCTATTGATGTCTTCTTCAATTTATTAATAGAAGGTTATAGCACACAGCTACCAACAACAAGCTGATGACCATTCGCCACTCGGATTCTCTTCAAACTGTCAGAATTTGTTGAATTAAAGATTGTTATTATACTTACAGAGAATGCTGACAGTTTACTGTAGCGCCATGAATGAATTGGATGCTGAATTTATACAGTGAGATCCACATTAAGCTGTCAGTGTTAGTTGAATTGAAAACATTGCTGTTGTTTATGAGAAAAATGCTGTCAATAGTTTTATCAGTTCTGCTCTCCATATTTTGATCGAGCGAAGTGAAGTCTAAGATTCATGTCGTCGGTTTTGCATTTCGCTTTATGTTTATATGTTAATATTTATTCATGTTTCGCATTTATGGCGAAACGCAGCAATCGATTTTCATGAAATTTGACACATATGTTCCTTTCTGAATTTCGCGTCGTCGTATATATAAGGTTTTTTGAAATTTTGCATTTTAAGGATAATACAAAAGGAAAAGGAGTATCCTTCGAACGCCAATATTACCTTAAAAGATCAGTCTAAAAGATCAGTCTATAGAATTATTCATCATGAATCAGCTGTCGTGTGGATTATTAATATTGCATGCAATGACGCATGCAGTTAATATCTCAGTGTAACTTAGTAAAAAATCAGCTGTCGTGTGGACTATTAATTGCATGCAATGACGAATGCAATTAATAACTGAAAGTAACATAGTATTTTCTCTCGACCTTTCTCTGCTTTCAACTCAGGCTGATCTGTTGCCAGTATGTCTTGAAGGAGATTATCCTATTATATCAAGCGAGCAATTTCTGTGTGTCTGTTTATATCCTATTATATTAAGCGAGCAATTTCTGTGTGTCTGTTTATATCCTATTATATCAAGCGAGCATTTCTGTGTGTCTGTTTATATCCTATTATATAAGCGAGCAATTTCTGTGTGTCTGTTTATATCCTATTATATCAAGCGAGCAATTTCTGTGTGTCTGTTTATATCCTATTATATTAAGCGAGCAATTTCTGTGTGTCTGTTTATATCCTATTATATCAAGCGAGCAATTCTGTGTGTCTGTTTATATCCTATTATATAAGCGAGCAATTTCTGTGTGTCTGTTTATATCCTATTATATCAAGCGAGCAATTTCTGTGTGTCTGTTTATATCCTATTATATTAAGCGAGCAATTTCTGTATTTTTATTTTTATATCTGGTTATTTATGTTCAACGGATCTAGAAAACGGCTCTAACGATTTTCACGAAATTTGGAACATAGTAGGTTTATGATATGAAAATTCGATTGCACTAGTCTCATCCCTGGGAAAACTCGCTGAACGACATTAAAAGGATAATTCATCCTTGGCTGAAACAGCTGTGGATAGTAAGAAAGTGAGCGAGTGAGTATGTGAAAAATCGAAATATTGCATCCCCGAAATTCATAAGATGAGATATAGCCAGCCGTGAAATATAAACACGATCATTTTAGAGAATTATGTCCTATTTATCAAAAAATAAAAATAACGAGCGAAGCTCGGTGCCCCGAAATTTTTATAATATCTGGTTATTTATGTTCAACGGATCTCGAAAACGGCTCTAACGATTTTCACGAAATTTGGAACATAGAAGGTTTTTGATATAAAAATTCGATTGCACTAGTCTCATCCCTGGGAAAACTCGCTGATGGAGATGAAAAGGATAATCCTTGGAAAAACAGATGATAATTTCGTCGATAACAGAAGATGCGTGTGCCTGTTTTCAAGAGAAAAATAAAAAAGGTAATTTTTGCTCTCAATATCGATGTCATTGAAAGCTGGTATCATATTCAGAGATAAAATTATTCATTTATGTGAAAAACCCTTGATAAAATGTTTTAAAATTAGCATGTAAGTCATATTGAGTTATCATGCCTTTTAGTAGTCTATGTATTCAGTGAGGTTCCCTGCTAATGTTCTACTGTTGTAGAAATTCAATAGGTCTAATCATTTTGAATATCCTCAAATTTTTCAATTTTAATTGTGTAGCTCCATCTCATTTTATACTTTTTTGTAGCCTATATAGTATATTTACAAAATGTTTCATCTTAGCCTAGTATAATTAGTTATGCTCTCGTTTCATATATTATTTGCTTCTTATATTCTTTTTATTTTTGTCAATACTCTAATATTCAATATATTGTTGTTGATATGATACTCCTGTGCGCGGACGGAAAATTTATTTTCTTTGCGCTCAGTAAATTTGCCATAATTATTATGATTTAGTTTTAAATTTTTATTGTATTATTGTTTCATTTACAATCAATATTGTGTTTCCAACAGTATGTCTGTATTTGTTTTTATGGCAAATAAAGTCTATTCTATTCTATTCTATTCTATTCTGTGTGGGAGATCAGCTGTGTAATCAATTTGCTTACCGTATCTCGCGAGAAATCTAGAAATATTCAATAGACTCCATCAAAATAATTTGATTTGTTGACATGACATGGTACATCATAATATTCAAAGTTAATCATTATTTCACAGTTTTGAGTGATTGGTGAGTGTTATTTTGTTATCAAATTTGGTTTGTAAACAATCTAAATTAGAACTTTTCTATTTTCAAATGTTTGCACTGAAAATTGAACCTGAATTATTCAAGTTTATGGAACATAACCTACTTTTTGAAATATTTATAGTGTGTGAATAAAAATTCGGAGAAAAAGAGTTTTGGGCTGTGCCTGTTAGTCCTTCCACAATCATTTTAAAGAATAGTGTTCTGTTTATCAATAAATGAATAACGAGCGAAGCTCGATGCCCCGATATTTTTGATATCGATTAGCTTTTGATGTTAGCATTTTTGATACACAAATCCCAACATCTATCACACACCGACATATTGACACGATATACAAATAGGATTCACTCTATGGACAGAGGCTGTGGTTCATAACTGCGCGAGGTCTACTGTTCACAGAACTACTAGTATATTTATAGTGAGATTCACTTCAAACCATAAACATTACTGCATTACTTGTACATATGTAACATCAACCCTCCCCATTCATCCTATGGTGACAGTTTTAAGTGAATCTAAGTGAGGAAATAAGCAAGTGGGCATTGGGGCATTGCTTGTATTTATAGAGCACATCAGCTTTTTCGAAAACTAACAAAACGTGCCACCGCAAATAGTCGGCAATTGGGACTAAATAAGATCAATGGATTCGTTCCAATAAGTTCCACTTGGCTATCTCTCAATTATTTCACTAATCTCTGTTTTCAAATGAAAAGCAGATGGTGCGTATTTATCTGGGATAAGTTATGGGTTTCATTAAGAGTTTAATCTAGTGAAGTATTTTTGTATTTGTTTATTATTTGTACTAGCCGTCAGGCTCGCTTCGCTCGCCATATCCGTCTAGCCAGGAGGCTCCGCCCCCTGGACCCCTGACTGGATCGTCCAAGAATGAGATCAGCAGGCTCGCTTCGCTCGCCTGCATTTTCCATTTGAGCATTTTTATCATATGTTAGGACAATCCAGTCGGGGGTCCAGACTGAACGTCTGGCTAAACGGATATGGCGAGCGAAGCGAGCCTGACGGCTTGTAATATAATATTCCCGGGATTGAAGTAGCAGTGCCCAATCAATTTTTCGATAAATGCATTCAAATCTTCAATTTGGTGCCAACCTAACAAAGTCAACTCAACTTAATGCCAAGCTGACAAAATTATTAATTTAGTTGCCAGTTAACAACTGTTTCGAAGAGGTACTCTATCCAGATTATAGTTCTATAGTAACATATGATATGAAAATTTCAATTATAATTAAGAGATTGGGAGAAAAAGAATATACATGCTAAAATACGAACTTTAAACCCTTAAAAACAACCCTTAGAGTTAAAATATTGCCAAAAGATTTCTTAGTGCGCCTCTAAAGGGCCAACTGAACATACCTACCAAATTTGAACGTTTTTGGTCTGGTAGATTTTTAGTTATGCGAGTGAGTGAGTGAGTGAGTGAGTGAGTGAGTCAGTCAGTGAGTGAGTGCCATTTCGCTTTTATATATATAGACAAGGAAGCACTGACCGAGAGAGAAAAACTAAAGTTACGTTAACATCAAAGTTATTAACAAAATGTTAATGACTTAATCCTCATAGATTCTATTAGATTGAACATAACTTATCATACACATGATGAACATTTGTGTTTGTCAAGCTCCGTTCAATCTAATAGAATCTATAAGGATTATGTTATTAACTTTGGTGTAAACGCACCTGAAGGATACTACTTGTACTATTTCTCTCCCAAATTTAGATAACATTTTAAAAGTCCGAAATAGAGTTATGATTTCACTCTACTAAAATTTATTAAATTTTTACTCGAAAACAACAAAAACTGAAATTTTTGAATTTGACGGTTGAAAAAGTAGATAAAAACACACAAAAATTACACTTGAATAAGTAGAATGATGGGCAAGATAGCCAAAAATACTTTTGTAGTAATGGGTAGTGATTAAAGTGATTCATTATCATTCTCAATTCAGTGGATTATTTATTTTTTATAATTAAATATTGTACTGATTTATTTTAAGAATAGTTCATTCATCTTTGTAAATCAATTCTGTGAATTAAAGTTGAGCTAGCCCAAAAATAGGTATTTAGTGATGGTCCATGATTGAATTGATCTATTCGTTCTCATGGGCTTTATTGGTGATAATTCGACGAATTCGGATTTGTTGGGCAAGAAAAGAAAACCGTTGCTTCTTATGTATAATTTATGAAACTTATTCCTTTTTCCTTGATTTAATATTAATTTACGGAGTATGGTTATAGGTCTATTTTAAATTCTTCATGATTTCAGTAGGCCAAGTTTTTAGTTTGTCCAGTTGTTAATTAGACCCTTCACGGTTTACCTGCTAGTCATGAATAAAAAATCTTGAAGTTCTCGTAAATCATTCATGTTTTGAAAATAAAAGAAACTTGTTACATCATTGCCAATCTATATTATTTATGTAATATTTTTATTTTTACAAAAAACACTGAATGGGATAGAAAAACTAAGGATACTCCTTGTTCTATTTCAAATTAATACGTATCTTGAACATGGAGCTGCTCAATGGAGGCGTTTGATTGGCTATGTAGCTGGCCCATCATAGTGAAAGGCTGTCATTGGTCGAGACATCGTAGGCGTGTCTTGTCTGGGCGAATGGTAGCCGTGATAGGCTAGTCAACTACCAATCATGCCGCTCCTTCCAAGCTCGATACGTTCAATACGATGCAACGCGATGACAGCTGTTGATACAAACTTATGTAATGTTCTAGTTACACATAAAATTTAGCTGCTAAAAATATTATGAGGTCTTATTCTGAGTTTAAATTAAGTGAATTTTTCCTTATTATATTATGTATTGTTTTTTGTGTATTATTTCGAGGCAATAAATTCGATTTGATTTGATATTTCTAATGTCATGTTTTTGAATATTATTTTCATTCATATAACTTAACCCTTAGACTGCCAACGGGACAATATGTCCCAGCAGAAATGGCCAACCTAAGACTACAACTGGGACAATATGTCCCAATAGAGGTTCATCGGATCCCAGTGGGTGAATAGATCATCTAAACTACACAGCAATGCATCCCAGCGGTAGTCTAGGGTCTATTCTGTGAAATGATCAACTGTTTAGAACCATCTGATCGCCATATTATTGTGAATTGAGGTTTTATGCTCTCATGCATGTGTCAGATGCTGGTTTTGTGCGTGAATAAAGCTGTTCTAATATGATTTGCAGTGTCATTTTGAGTTGAAAGTGAGTGAATAACTTCATATAATGTCATTAATATCATGTGAAATTGAAATTGCAAAGCTATTTACTAAATTTTATTCATTTTATCATGTTATTTTTGTATTTGGACATATTATCCAATAATGCTAATTCATTACGTGATTGAAGCTGTATCAATGTGATTTGCAGTGTCATTTTGAGTTGAAAGTGAGTGAATAACTCCATATAATGTCAATAATAACATGTGAAATTGGAATTGCAAAGCTATTTACTAAATTTAACTCATTTTATCATGTTATTTTTGTATTGGGACACATTATCCCAATGGTAATTAACCCAATAAAAATTGATTTGGTATTTGACGGGACAAGCTTCATAGACCCTATTTGATAAGGGTTTTAAATTAGAAGATAATATTTTATTAAGTATTTTAGTCTATTATTTTGTTTAAAATATTGTACTGATTTGCTTCAAGAATAGCTGATTCATTCTTGTTTGTAAATTGTCATCGTTATGAATAAATTTCAATTTTACAATTTCATAGTACATCTACTTCTCTCAAGTACACACTTGAAATTAAATACAGTAGTTATCCTGAACTTGCTCTTGAATACTTTAGTTAGGTGCTTGGATACAATAGTATCCTGTAACTGCCATTAAATACAGTTATAGCGTGTTCACCAAGGAAACGTTTCCTGCTTCTTTACGCGTGCGTGCGAGATTGTATCCTGGTGTGTCAGTGTGTGTGTGTGAGTGAGGTTGTTGGCGCGTACTTGAATCGATTGATAAGCGAGCCTTTGGTTGAAGTCACAATTAAACTGTCACAATTAATTGAATGGGGAACATTGGTGTTATTTATAGGGAGTTGCTGCCAGTTTAACTTTGAAGTGAATGTAGTGTGGCGTGGGCTAGTGTCAGTATTAGCTGAATAGGATTTATTTGTGTTATTTATAGGGGGACGCTGACAGTTCCAAGTGAGTAGAGTGGCGTGGGCCAATGCACCTTTGTGTTTTCGATGGGGTGTCGTAGTTCCTCGTTAACAGCATTTTTGTTTCCCATCTGAACAATTCTGACAGTTTCAAGTGAATCTGTAGAGAGTGACCGGCGTGGCACGCTAGTTGCATACTCGCAAAGTTGAAGGCGTTATACATTATTTGTTCGCTAAAAACTTGCTTGCTACATTGAGGTCCACGTTAGGCTGTGGAGAAAGATAGGAGATATCAACGTTGCCGATCCTCACTGTCTAGTCAATGCCTGCTTGACGGTAGCTGATACAGGTTATTAATTGTTCAACCTTGTTTAAAATAATCAATAATTACATGTTATACTATTAAAAGAGCAACTTCTGTTTATACATGTATGTTTAGATGTTCAGATGTTTGGATGTTTATATGTTTGTATTTCACCGAATCTCGAAAACGGCTCTAACGATTCTCACGAAATTCGGAACATAGTAGGTTTATAATATAACGATTCGATTGCACTAGGTCTCATCCCTGGGAAAACTCGCTGAAGGACATTGAAAGGATAATTATTATTCATCCTTGGGAAAATAGCTGATAATAATTATCTCGTCGTCTGTTGGTGATGGAAGTGAGTGAGTGAGTTCATGTGTGTGGGACTGTGTCAAAATTATGACTCAGCTGTTGAACTTTTGTAATCATTCAATCAGGTACTTAGTGCCGGTTGCAAAAAACCGGGTTATTGTCAATTCTGATTAATTCCAGTAGATCCATCTTTATGAAATGGTCTTCTCTGATTTGGTTCAAAATAGGCCTATAACCATCCTCGGTAAATTGAGAATCTCTATGCTAAATTAAGTTAAAAGTAAATCAGTCCAGTAGTTCAGACGTGTTGATGAATTTCCTCTCCCCTATGTGTATAAGCCGATTCTTTCCTTTATTATATTATTATTATTATCTATTTATTTATTTAATCATTCAGAATTACAAAAAATTCAGGAGTACCACATGCTCAAGCCCAAAACGGTCCCAATTGTAATTTATACAACAGTCCAAGTGTTGCTAGGTTATGTGTCACTTCTACATTTTCCAATTACACACTCCAATTTACAATTCAAATCACACAAAAATCATTTATAAATTGAAAAACTACTTCTAAAATGAAATAAATCAATTGCAAATAATTGGGAAATTCCAAACTTTGAAAAAACATGTATGCCAATTATATGGTAGATTAGCTGTAGTTTATTCGTAATGAAGTATATCATAGGTAGGCTAAATGAAGTTGTATAGCTCTGAAGTACGTATATACTATAGTATCAACAGCACATCAAAATAAAATCTGATGTGGCGCACTCACACATCTTTCCTTGCCGTTATGAAAATTTATCACCTGACGCTAGTGTTCCCGCGCATCTCAAGTCTACTATTCAAAGATTTGAGCCAGCTGGTGACATGGCAATAACGCTGGAGACACACAGAGGTCTGCTATCTCTTCATAGTGAATGATTTAATAGAATCAACAATAATTTGCAATTGAATAATCACATTTTCTAAAATTTAAAGCTTATTTTCAATTTTAGGTGAAAATGTTACTGAACATTAATTGTAGAGATTTTCATGCTCAATCTACTCCACTTGATTTTTTTCGTTCCAATTGTATCTAAAGCCTGATAACTGGGAATCTATCTGCATTGATGGGGCGAAGCTCCTGAAATTTTTACAGATATGGGACTTGTGGCAGTTGATAGAGTTTATCGATGACTGTTTTAGGTATGAATTTGATCAAAATCGTTGGAGCCGTTTTCGAGAAAATTGCAAAAAACCCTGTTTTTGACAACATTTTGCCATTTTAGCCGCCATTTTTAATTGCATCAGATCGAAATTGTTCGTGTCGGATACTTATATCGTAAGGACCTTAAGTTCCAAATTTCAAGTCATTCCGTTAATTGGGAGATGAGATATCGTGTACACAGACGCACATACACTCATACACACACACACACACACACACACACACACACACACACATACAGACCAATAGCCAAAAACCACTTTTTTGGACTCAGGGGACCTTGAAACGTATAGAAATTTAGAAATTATTGTGGTACCTTAATTTTTTTCGGAAAGCAATACTTTCCTTACCTATGGTAATAGGGCAAGGAAAGTATAAATCTTCAGACATTACAAATTTGGATTCATGTTATTTCCACCTCAAATTCTAAAACATCATGATTTCCACTGAAATTGTTAAACATGGGGAAAGTAGGGTGTATATTTCTATATTCTAGATTAAACATCATGATTTTTAATGACATTGTTAAAAATGGGGAAAGTAGGGAATATATTTCTATATTCTATGACAAATCTTCTAATGTATTTCAAGTCTTCAAAAGCATAATTATCCAAATTTCATTATGAATGTTTCTGACGACTACCGGAAACGGTACATTGGATTTTTAGCCAACATGAATGCTGAGGAATTGAAACAAGATGACAAAACAAAATTACTCATTTTTCGATACTTAGAACTGAAAATTTCAAATTTCAACGCCAAGTTGAAAATAGCTACATGATTATAGAGTGATACACTTCTGTCAGAATTGATTGATTGGAAAGCTTTGATTCTTATTTATAGGAATACTGACAGTTTCTCTGTGAATGCCACTGTAGTTGATGCAAAACTGAGAAGAAATAATTCAAGTTTGCCAATGATGATGGTCGGCGATGCAAAGTGGAAAAATCAAACAAAACAGTGCAATTTCGGTATCGATTGGAGCATTTTCAAAATTCAACGACAATATGGCGTGGTGGCCACGCGCAATCGATGAGAGAATAATTGAAAATTCGAAACATCAGACGACCGAGGTTTGGCAGCCGATCAAGTAGAGCCCTCAATTTCCTTAATAAAAATTGGATGTTTTGACGATGCATTTGAATGAGCTCCACGCAGCTCTGCAATATTCTACTTTAGAGTTTCATTTCATTGTAATGGCTCGTATTGTCGTTTGTTGGTTTGCATCAACATGAGTTCGATGTATGGACCCGATAGAGGGTTTAGTGTAAATGAGGGTTGACTGCGCCCTAACTTCGCCTCTCTAGGTCATAAATAAAGGCAGTCGTTCTATTGTATTTTATGCAGATACTTGGTTTAAACACAGTAATGTCAGCTGTTCGTTTAAACCCCGTTTATGAAACACATTGAGATAAATGCAACCATATCCACAAGTAAACGTGGTTTAGCGTTAAACCAGAGAAAACTACTATAGTTATTTGTGCAACTAGTGCGCAAAGTGACAGTTTGCTGCACCGAAAGAAACGTTTACGCCCGAGCCGTAGGTGAGGGCGGAATGGCTTCTTGAGTGCAGCAGAGGAACTTTTCGAACGTATTTCACATTTAATTTTTCCCACAGTTACCATTGAATATGAGAAGTGGTTGATTGAATGATTATGGGTGAAATGATGGCTGAAATCCATCAAATGTTTGTGTGTGTGTGATGCTGTTATTAATAGCAACTTTAATTCATTTAAAAATTAATAATCCAATTGAAGTTGAAAATTCTCAGCCAAAGTTCTCATTTTTATCATTCAAGAATCAGAAAAAAAAGATGGAACAAAAACTTCACATTCAAAATACACGCCAACAGCTTGTTGGCTGAACGAGCTGCAAAATGGCTGAACACAAAAAGATGGCTGAACCGACAAGCGCGTGACCTAGCGGGAAGAATCGTACCTAAGTTTGTTTCATCCAGCTAAAAATCACTGAAACACGATTCAGAAATTTAGACTTTTGCTCAAATTAACGAGAAAAATGCTCAAAGTAAACTGAAAAATATTTATAAAAATAACAGAGAATATTTATTGTAGTATTGTTATGTTTTTTATTATTTTTATTTATATGAATATCGAACGGTAATCATTCAACCTCAAAATTCGAATTTTATAATGTATATATTTGCTACTTTTCTCATTTCTTGGATTTGAATTAATAATTATCAATAGAAAAGAACTATTATTTATTATTTAATGATGAGAATTCGTAAATGATGATTATTTAATTATGATTTAGATGAACATTATCCTTGTTTTGGACTTCTAGATTGGGATTTTATCATAAATGTGGGGTAGCCATTGAAATGATTCTTATCTAAATCTAACCTCAGTCATTTTTACCAACTTAATTTTTGTTTTCGTGCACTAATCCTCCATATAACCCACCAACTATTTTGTGTTGCCATGTTGTAAATCTGGAGTGCAGAAAAATTTTTTCCCGCACTAGAGCGGAAAAGTGAATCTTTGCGTTCTGTAATCAGTGCAGGAATCGTCACTTTTCAAGGTAACTGTAGGAAAAGTTTATAATTGCTGTATTATGTGGTTAAACTTAGTGTTAGCATATTGCCCTCAGTGAGATATTCATTTTAAACTGTCAGTCAGCTTTGGTTTTAACAGTGATACTATTTATGATAACAGATGGATTTGTAAATATCAATATAGTCAGCCCTCATTAATCGGTTCTATTTCGTCTCAAAACAAGTCTCATGTCTCATTAATGGATGATAAAAATATTCATGGATAATAAAAATACTGAAACTTGGTTACCCTGTTCGCTTTTTTAAAACAGGGAATATCTTCCTTGTAACTGAAAGTATTCTGTAGATAACCGTATGAGCTGTTTGACATTCTTCTTCTCCTTTATTTCTTCTTTCTGTTCTTTCCCTTATTCTCGTCCTTCTTCTTGTCTTCTCCTCCTTTTTGGTCTTCTTATTCTCCGCCTCCTTCTTAGCTTCTTCTCATTATTATTCTCCTTTTTCTTCTTATCCAATTTTCATTCTTTTTTCCTTATTCTCCTTCTTCTTATCTCCTCTTTTTTGTTTTCTTGCTCTCCTCATGTTTTATCTTCTTGTTCTCCTCGTTCTTCCTAGTCTTTTCTTTCGTCCTAGTCTTTTCTTTCGTCCTAGTCTTTTCTTTCTTCCTAGTCTTTTCTGTCTTCCTAGTCTTTTCTTTCTTCCTAGTCTTTTCTTTCTTCCTAGTCTTTTCTTTCTTCCTAGTCTTCTTCTTATTCTTCTCCCTATTTCTTGTCTGCTTCTCATTTTTCTCGTCCTTCTCAACTTCTTCTCCTTCTTTGTGGTCTTCTTCTTATTCTTCTCGTTTCTCTTCTCCTCTATCCTTTTTTCTGATCTTCTTATTCTCCTCCTCTTCTCGTTCTTCCCGGTCTTCTTATTCTCCTCGTTTCTCTTCTCCTTTATCCTCCTTTCTGATCTTCTTATTCTCCTTCTCTTTTCGTTCTTCCCGGTCTTCTTATTCTCCTCGTTCTCCTTCTCCTCTCCTTTTTTCTGGTGTTCTTCTTATTCTCCCATTTCTTCCTGGTCTTCTACTTATTCTCCTATTCACCGTTTTTCTTTTTCACCTATTTATCTTCTTTTACTTTTCATTCTTCTTCATCAAGCTATTTCCATTCTTTTTTCCCTACAATGCTTTCCTCTCCTATTCCTATCCGAAAACTTAAAATAGTGAATTTCTAACTTAAAATAGTGAAGACAAGTTATTGTGAAAGTTGCAATGCAAATAGTATAATGCAAAGTACGAGTACATTACAGAGTACAGCACAGTAGTTGAGAACTTTCTACGTGCACAACTGCTAACTACAATACATGAAAAGCTACTACTAATTTGCCTTGACTTGAGAGATACTTTCCAAGTATAGTCCTCCTCCTCTCACTCACATTCTCTGTCTGTCTCTCACTCACTCACTCTCTCTCTTTCTTGGGTACAGTGTAGTAGGGTCTTGAAAGAGCCCTTGATGAGACCCAGTAATCTCAAACCGCAAGCCCTTCTATAAATAAAATGTTGCTGAAATGTAACGAGCCTCGTAAATTATATCAGCAGTCCTTTTTTATTATAGGCTGCTCTCACAGAACTACTACTTTATTGGATTTGGTCAGAGGAGGATAATGTTCCGTAATTGTGTTGGCCTCTCTACCCCACCCCATCTCCAACTCTTTCTAACTACTCTACGCTAACCCAACCCATTCCAACTACTATATCTTTTCACTTTCCAACTTCTCACTTTTAACTCTATATCTGGAGTTTGTCGTGGTATCCCATTTAAATGAGGTAATCGCATTGCAGTTTGTTGGATATTATTTGAACTAATTAAACAACTTGAAAGAAATCTGTTTGAATTTGTATTGTATGGATTTTCTGTACTGGTAGATTAATAACCCCCAACTAGAGATTAAGAGAGTTTAACACTGTTTCTAAGTGTTCGTTGTGTTTTATATGATTAAACATTTTATCAACTCTCTTTTAAATTTCATTACTCTATACATTAATATTCTATCTACCAATGTTATTGCATCACTATCATTTGTATCATAAAAAAGTATGAGTACAGGGGCCTGGTTCATAAAACCCTTGTAATACAGGGCCTGTATTACAGGACAGATAAATTAAAATTTACAATCCTGTGAATTTATGTTTCATAAAAATAATTCTACACTTGTAAAATCACCTGTAATATCACCTGTATTACAGTTCCTTTATTTTGAAATAATGTTTTCATTGGCCAGCGAGCCTAATATGATATAGTATTTTTAAGTACTACTTAAGATGTTTTGGTGGAAAATCCACATTATCAAACTTCTGACGATGGACAAATTGCATTCTTGCTGGAAAATAACTTTGTTAATGATAAATAGTTGAGAAATTATAAAAACTAATTAACTTACATAACTTATAACAGTTATGTGAGTAGTAATGTTTCAAAAAAAGTTAATTATCAAATGTCAATGATTAAATTAACGACATTAATTAAATTCGTTTAATAAAAAACATAAAATATTATGGACGTACATTTTATGAATATTCCCAATAACGCTCTATTGAGGAAAGCTTAATCTAAACCGTTCATAATATTGATAAGTTTCCTGCATCATATTGTAAGAAATTCTGTCCTTGAAAATTCTTGGCCTATGAATAATAACATACTTTACCAGAACTAGAACTACTACCTTCATCCATTTTAACACGTTGCATTTTCAACAAAATGTCGCTTTTCAAGATTCTACCTACACTTGTAAAAGTTTTAGGATGGTCTAAACAATGATAAAATATTCGACATCTTACAGGTTCAGTAATACAGGAAGTTTCTTTTTATGAAACACAACTATGATAAAGTCCTGTATTATTTGCTTGTAATACAGGCAAATGTATTGTAAATTGTTTTACAGGGAAAATTGTTTATGAAACACAAACTTCTAAATTTTACCTGTATTAGAGGACTTGTAACTTTCATGAAACAGGCCCCAGATCATACGAAACAAGTAAAGATTATACTTTAGATTATTCTATTTTTGTTGAACTTGAAGATTATAATCCATACAGAAGATTATATACTTTAGTAGGATAAATAATGGATAACATACTTTTGTACTGGAGAAATAATGAAAAATTCCAAAATATATGTAAACAACAAAATTGTTTTACAAATTTGAAAATTCACAATTTTATACAGTAATAGACTATTGTTATGGGTTGTAGATTATAGGTGAAAATTAGTTAGCGTCTTGGAATTTCAAGTACTGAATTCAACGTGATCATTTGATTGTTTGTCACTGATGAGGTAATATTAGTAAAATATGTGATTTTCAAGAGTTTCTATTTCATTATTTGATTATGAAGTCATACACTATCTGATTACAAAGATACCACTCATAGTTCTCTTGAAGCTTGTGAAGCATTTAATCCCGAAGATAGAATGTTCTGTGACCTGACATGGCAAATCTACTCATTTTTCGCTAGAAAAAGTTTGATTTTGCAGTAATAATTTGTAATTTTCAGTTATAATTTTGTTTCCATTCACCCTCCTTTTCATCAGAAAATTTGTGGTTTGAGTAGCAGATATACCCCACCCTATTCTCTTCATGATATTCAATGTTATTCATTCTATATGCTTTGTAATATCCATCTTCTACATTTTTCTCTGAATTTTTACTTTACTGTTCTCCCAAGATATACTTCACATCTTACGGTACTCTTGTTGGTTGCACTATGAATAATATTTTCCCACTCAATTACTAATCGCTAATCACATGCATTACTTTTCTCCATACAAGCAAGACCTTGAAAAATATTAATTCAGTTGATTAAAGTCAGTAGTTAGAGAGTAATAACTGAATAATAAATGTAATTTTCGTCAGGCAGTAGAAAAGTGAGATAGGAAATGCTTCTTCAATATTGAGCAACACGTGAAAAGAATATTCATTACAAAACAGATCCTCAGTATTTTTGTCTCGTTTCAAACGAATATCAACATGAAATGAAATGAAAATAACTATAATAATTCAATAACAATGAAAATCCATTTTGTAGTAGCTGTTATATCACATTCACAGTTTAACGGTGAGTTTTCGGTGACAAATAAGTGATTGATATTTTTAGTGGTCATGAAATTCTATAATAAATGATTGTGAAAATTTCAAGTCTTCTAATATTCCTATTTGATATTGATAGTGAGAATGAATTTGACTTTCAATGCTATAATAATAATAATAATATCGAGTGACCTGGCTGGCTCAGGTCTGGTGTCAGAGTTTTCAGGTCGCAACTGATCAATTTCAGGGCCTCTGACATGACCTAACGACTACTTTTTAGGCAGCCGGGACCGACGGCTTAACGTGTCCATCCGATACACGGGAGTGGCCCGAGATAAATATCTTGCCCGGGCCGGGATTTGAACCCGGGCCTCTGAATCACAAAGCCAGCATCTGATCCACTCGGCTACGGCCACTCCTTCAATGCTATAATAAAGAGGACATAATAGTTATCAAGGTTTATTAAATACTAGCCGTCAGGCTCGCTTCGCTCGCTATATCCGTCTAGCCAGGGGGCTCCGCCCCCTGGACCCCCGACTGGATCGTCCGAGAATGAGATCAGCTCGCTTCGCTCGCCTGCTTTTTTAATTATTTGAGCATTTTTATAATATGTTAGGACGATCTAGTCGGGGATCCAGACTAAACGGATATGGTGAGCGAAGCGAGCCTGACTGCTAGTAATATAATATTCCCAGGATTGAAGTAGCAGTGCCCAATCAATTTTTTCGCGAAAAATGCATTTAAATCTTCAACTTGGTGCCAACCTAACAAAGTCAACTCAACTTAATGCCAACCTGACAAAATTATTAATTTAGTTGCCAGTTAACAACTGTTCTGAAGAGGTACTCTATCTAGATTATAGTTCTATAGTAACATATGATATGGAAATTTCAATTATAATTAAGAGATTGGGAGAAGAAGAATATACATGCTAAAAGACAAACTTCAAACCCTTAAAAACAACCCTTAGAGTTAAAATATTGCCAAAAGATTTCTTACTGCGCCTCTAAAGGGCCAACTGAACATACCTACCAAATTTGAACGTTTTTGGTCCGGTAGATTTTTAGTTATGCGAGTGAGTGAGTGAGTGAGAGAGTGAGTGAGTCAGTCAGTCAGTGAGTGAGTGCCATTTCGCTTTTATATATATAGAAGATAGAAGAAGACTTGATATTTTCACAATCACTTATAAGAATATTATTTGATGACCACAAAAATATCAATCACCAAAAATTCATCGTAAACAATCTTTATTATTTTTTTCTTTATTGAATCATACAATGAGTACACCATCATAATGATAGGGAGAGAAAAAATGAGGTAACCTTGTGCTATTCCTCTCCCAAATTTAGATAAGTTCACACTTAGTCCAAAGTAGGTTAAGTCTAGGTTTTGTTCACTTCACAAAATTGAAAGTACTTAATTTTTTTTCACAAAGTAGATTTTTAAATTCAGATGCTTTAAAACCAAACATAGAAGAAATATTTCACCTTATCACTAAAATAGGAATCTCTAATAAACTGAAATCTCATTCACTGAGCAGCAGAATATTACTGTAAGAAATGGAGCCTTCCGATTGGTAGTACAAGACACGCCCACTGTGGTCGGAGCATTCAAACTACAGTACTATTAAGCCGCGTTTACACCAAAGTTATTAACAAATGTTATTTGTTGTACAAATGTTAATAACTTAATCCTTATAGATTCTATTAGATTGATCGGAACTTGACAAACACATATGATTATCATGTGTATGTTATGTTCAATCGAATAGAATCTGTAAGGATTAAGTTATTAACATTTTGTTAATAATTTTTGTGTAAACGCAGTTTTATTTATTATGCGAATAAAATTTATCACATTTAAAATATAATGGAATGATTGTAGACACAATTTTATATTATATTATTGGGGAAGTACTAACAGGCACAGCCCAAAACTGTTTCCTCCCCAAATTTTGATTTATACACTATAAATAGTCCAGAAAGTAGGTTATGTTCCATACACTTGAATTCAGGTTCAGTTTTCTGTTCAAATATTTGAAAAGAAAACATAATTTAGATTATTTACAAACCAAATTGAATAACAAAATAACACTCACTAATCACTTGAAATTGTCAAAAAAATAATGATCAACTTTGAAAATTATGATATACTCTAGTTTAGGAGGATTATCATGACGTCATGTCAACAAATCAGATTATGTTGATCAAGTCGATTAAATTGTCTAGCTAGATAAAATTTCTCGCTGATTGATTATGATTACACAGCTGGAAATAATTCTGTCTCTCTCCCACACAGGCACACGCATCTTCTGTTATCGAGAGACGACGAAATTATCATCTGTTTTCCAAGGATGAATTATCCTTTTAATGTCGATTAGCGAGTTTTCCCAAGGATGAGGCCTAGTGCAATCGAATTTTTATATCATAAACCTACTATGTTCCAAATTTCGTAAAAATCGTTATAGCCGTTTTCGAGATCCGTTGAACATAAATAACCAGATATAAATATACAGAAATTGCTCGCTTAATATAATAGGATAAAAAATTAAGGAGTCAAGTCGTAATATTGTATATATTTCCTAAAATCTTCAATCACTTTTATTAATTCAATTTTAGGTGTTTTAAAGAAGTTGAGAATTTAATCTGCTGATCCATGTCTAATTTAGATGTAAGTTAACTAGGCCTACAGATTGATAATGAAGAAATAACAATGACTTTTTTATTTGTTGACGTGGCGAAGTTTGACAGTAATGACCGAAACTTGTTATCAAGTTTTAAATAAATGGGTGTTTGTGAAAGCTTCAAGTCTTCTTGTTTATATTTATACAATTTATATGCTACTAACATAGTCACAAATCATTATTTATATAATATTATAAAGGAAAGAACTGGCTTATACACGTACGGGATAAGCAATTCAAGAATGGCACATCATCACGTCTCAACTACTGGGCTGATCTACTTGAAATTTTGCATATAATTTACCGAGAATGGTTATAGGCCTATTTTAAATTCTTCAAGTTTTCAGTTTGTCAAGTTCTCAATTAGACCTTTGCGGAGCATGGGTTACTTACTAGTATGCAATTATATAATTATGATCAGGAGAGGGGAATCTGGAAGAAGCCAGAACTATTATCCTCCCCCGAAATTTTATGAATAAATTTTGATTTATATTAGTTTTCGCCTCACTTGGATGTAATGAGCTGGTTTTCGTGCGTCATATGGAGGCCGAAAATGATTGTTTTCTGACCAGGCCGGTAAAAGTTTTACGGCCCTAGGGCTGTAAAATAACCTTGAAGTCAGCTGATTCTGATTTGATGTGAACGTGTTTACAAAATGGAATCAGTTTATGCTTCTAGAATTGAATAAGTATTCTGCAATAAGATACTATCATTTTATTTGGATGAATGAAAAACAGATAAGATATATACCGTATTATAAACTATTCAAATTCAATTTTCAGAGTAGGATAGAACTTCTAACCTAAACTCCCGAAGTCGACGACAACAAGCATTGTTGACGTCCAGATTGGCCAAATTTCAAGTGTGCTAAAAAATTTATAATAATATCATCTTATTGTCATATGAAAGAATAAAAAAGTATAAACTCAACCTCCCACATAATTGAACATAGTCTTTTAGGTTATTTAGACAAATCAGAATAACAAATAAAAATACTTGGACAATTTCCTGATATTCAGATTACCTGAGATTTGCTAGAGCTATGACCTTCCAGTTTTGCTTTCGGAAGGGCCTAATAAACAATAATTATTCTCATATTTATATTGTTTATTTTTCTGTGTGGCGAAAAATAACGTTCTCACCATGGGCAAAAATGTTTTTCCGGCTCTCAATCTTTTCTAGTCCTCGGACTACGGCCTCGGACTTGAAAACCGATTTCGAGCCGGAAAAGTCTCATTTTCGGCCCTAGGTTCGAAATATACTATTACAGGAGTCTGTTTTCGGTAAACAATTTCAACATTTTTTCCAGAAAAAAATAGAAGTTGAAAATTGAAGATTTTCCAATGTAAAATAAAAAAATGTTTCAACTAAAAGTAAAACGCCAAATAAATAACTATCCACTTGAAATAATGTAACCTCAACGTATCGTTGGAGCAAACTTTATATTTGTCCATTATGAAACAGTGCGAAGTGTTGGCACTTTTCCACAGCAAATTCCTCGCGTAATGAATGAATGAATGAATTACTCACTCCAAGTTTACTTGAAAGTTTGCTTCAAAGAAACGTGACAGCTTTACTTACGCTTTCAAGTAGCAGGTCACGATTGCTTGATTTTTTTAGAAGATCGTGCACTTTTCCTCCTGTTTCTTCTTCATCATCATTATCATCATGATCATCATCTTTTTCTTCTTCTTCATCTATTTTTCTTTTTCTTTTTCTTTTTCTTTTTCTTCTTCTCCTTCTCCTTCTCCTCCTTCTTCTCCTCCTTCTTCTCCTTCTTCTTCTTCTTCTTCTTCTTCTTCTTCTTCTTCTTCTTCTTCTTCTTCTTCTTCTTCTTCTTCTTCATCTTCTTCTTCTCTTCTTCTTCTTCTTCTTCTTCTTCTTCTTCTTCTTCTTCTTCTTCTTCTTCTTCTTCTTCTTCTTCTCTTCTTCTTCTTCTTCTTCTTCTTCTTCTCCCTCTCTCTCACCCTCTCCCTCTCCCTATCATTCGCCTTCTTCTTTTTCCTCTACCCTGTTCCTACCCCTTCTTCTTCTTATTATCTTCCTTCCCTTCTCACTGTTCTGTATATCTAAATAATTTTGCTTGCTTTGTTTGGAATACCAAGTTGGCCTTTATGGTCGGAATACAACAACATTGATTTTAGGAGTTAAGGCTGATGTTATGGTGGAAATTTATCCCCTCCACAAAAGGTCATGAGTAATAGGTCAGTCAAATGTCAGTCAGGTGGTGTCGGTGTGTGTGTGTGTGTGTGTGTGTGTGAAAGTGTATCATCAGCATATTAGTTTGCTCAAATTTGGAAAGCATTCTTCCGCTCCACTTCTCTCTACCACTTTCTCTTTCTTCTAAGATCTATCATTCTATTAATTTTGTCTCCATCCTCTTCTTCTGATTCACATAATATCTCTCCTTATCATTCACCTACTCTCCTCCCTTTTTTCATTCTCCCTTTCATCCTTCTCCCTTCTCATTGTCCTCATCAAAATATTAGTTTGTTCAAGTTTGAAAAGCAATCTTCTTCTTCTTCTTCTTCTTCTTCTTCTTCTTCTTCTTCTTCTTTTTCTCGAAAACGGCTCCAACGATTTTGATCAAATTCATACCTGAAATAGTCATTGATAAGCTCTATTAACTGCAACAAGTCCTATATCTGTAAAAATTTTAGGAGCTCCGCCCCATCTATGCAAAGTTTGATTTTAGATTCTCAATTAGCAGCCTTCATATACAATTTAAACAAAAAATTTCAAGTGGAAAAGATTGAGCAGAAAATCTCTGCAATTGATGTTCAGTAACATTTTTACCTAAAATTGAAAATTAGCTTGAAATTCGATAAAATTTGATTATTAAATTGCAAAGTGTTAGCAACTGTTGATTCTATTAAATCATTCACTACGAAGAGATAGCAGACCTCGTGTGTCTCCAGCGTTATTATCCTATCACCAGCTGTCTCATATCTTCGAATAGTAGATTTGAGATGCGCGAGAACACTAGCGTCAGGTGATAAATTTTCATATCGGCAAGGAAAGTTGTGTGTGCTCCACACCAGATTTTTACTCTAATCTTGGCGTATGAAGGAGGCTCCTTTCTCCTTTTATATTATCCTTGAAATGCAAAATTTCTAAAAACCTTGTATATACGTCAACGCGCAATTAAAAAAGTAACATACCTGTCAAATTTCATGAAAATCTATTACCGCGTTTCGCCGTAAATGCGCAACATACAAACATTCAAACATTAAGAGAAATGCCAAACCGTCGACTTGAATCTTAGACCTCACTTCGCTCGGTCAATAATCAGTGGAGGAACAACTGGCTCCGTCTACAGTAACTATATTACCCACAGTATGGCCATTGACTGTCACGCTTCTGATTGGTTAGCTCGGTCACATGGTACAAATCCGCCATTAAGATTCCAAACAAACTTTCAAGTCCTATCTTATAGCATTAGACATTTGGAACTTATCACTTATTTTACCGATTGGAAACATATTATGAACTTAAGATGAGTTTGATCATTTTCGAAGAGAAATTGATTATACTTTAATATAGACAAAAAAGATAACTTTAAAAAACACTAATAAAACTTTAAAACATCAATTCTCCTTCCCTCGGACTCCTCACGGACCACTTCTAGAACTTTCGCGGACAACTTATTGGGAACCATGAAATATTTAACCATGATTAAGTGCTGATTAAAGACGTCTTGACTTCTCTGATTTGATTCTCTTCAGTACTGAGTACCCTACCCCTAACATTTTGATATGATTTTCGAGTTGCATTACCACGAGCAATGGTTAAGATTAGAAATATCACTAAATATGAACAATAATGGTTATATGTGTTATTTTTCAATTTCTGGCTAGAATAATTGGCTCGTCCAGAGTCTATACTCAATGTTGTGCTTTATAATATTTTCGTCAGACTTATTGGCTGAATAAAACAAACTATATTTAAATGTTATGGAATCTATTGTGATGAGAATTCCATCATGCTTCTAGAAATAGATATGAGAATTTTATTATTTGTCAATGGAACAAAATTTATTACAATATCATGACACATTTCAAAAGTTTTATGTTATTTTTTTTGGAAATTCAGCTTTCAGGTTACGTTACCTACCTTTCATTATTTTTACTCGCTATTATCTACGATTTACTATTTCAAGTTCCAAAACTATATTGGGAATATCGAAAAAACATGAAAGAAATTATATCGAAGTTAATAACTTAATCACAAAAATATACTTTAATAAGTAAAAGCAAGCGATTTTACTTATAATCCCATATAAGCTCCATTGTAAAATTCAAATATTTGGAATCTTCATGGCGGCGGCGGGAAAAAAATTCCAATGGCCATACTGTGGGTAATATAGTTACTGTAGCTCAGTCCAAAACTGTTAAGGAAATATGACGTAGGTTTGTTTATTTACCGTTGAGTCGAAAGTGAACTGTTCTATGTTTTATTTTATTACAGCTTCTCCCAGCTGTGGGATGGTATGAATCATTATTATTTATTCAGCATTATTTAAATTCATTGATGGTACTGATAGTAAATGGATGATTAAACTATGTCCAATAAACTCATTTATGTTCAAAATATATTTGAATTTTAGTTCCTATATTTCATTTAACATTGCACGAATCAAATCTTTCAATATTGTTCATTAATATATCTATAAAAATCTATTCTATATTGCTGTATCTGTATCCTTTTATGACGATTTCTCTATCTTCCCAAACATTGATTATTTTCCTGGTTATTTTTTTCTTTCTAAAGCTGCGTTTACACCAAAGCTATTGATAAAATGTTATCAACTTAATCCTTATAGATTCTATTAGATTGAACATAACGTATCATACACATAATGAACATATGTGTTTGTCAAGTTCCGTTCAATCTGATAGAATCTTTAAGGATTGACATTTTTTTAATATCTTTGGTGTGAACGCAGCTTTACAAACTATTCGGCCATTGCTATGGCAGCTCACTGCCACTTTGATCAAATCTATTCTCTAGTTGACCGAGCGAAGTGAGGTCTAAGATTCAAGTCGACGGTTTGGCATTTCTCTTAATGTTTAAATGTTTAAATGTTCATTTGTTGCTCATTCACGGCGAAACGCGGTAATAGATTTTCATGAAATTTCCACACACACACACACCACACACACACAACACACACACACACAACCACACACACACACACACACACACACATATATATATATATATATATATATACAGACCAATACCCAAAAACCAGTTTTTTGGACTCAGGGGACCTTGAAACGTATATAAATTTAGAAATTCGGATACCTTAATTTTTTTCTGAAAGCAATACTTTCCTTACCTATGGTAATAGGGCAAGGAAAGTAATATAAATTGCATGCACCAATGTATATAGTGACTGGACTAATAATGTGTTTCATACGAGGTGTAAACGAACAGCTGACATTTCTTGGTTTAAACCGAGTACTGTATCTGCATACGGGCCTTATAGGCCTTATCTATTAGGGCCATACGCTGATACTACGTTTAACGCTAAACCATGTTTACTTGTAGATATGTTTGCATTTATCATAATGTATTTCTTACGAGGTTTAAACTAACAGCTGTGATTACTGCGTTTGAACCAAGTATCTGCTTAGAATAGAATAGAATGGCTGCCTTATGACGTTCGCTTAGCTGATATTTCTCCGTTTAAACCGAGTATCGGCCTCAGACAATTTCTTTAATAGCTATTTTTGACATTTCAACTTGTTCTGTTTCAGGAATGACTATTATGCCAGCCAGCAACCAAGGAGGGCGCATAGTGAATCAGCTGTTGGACTCGACGCGAAATTTTGATGAGTCTGCAGATCAGCGACAGTCTAGGGGGCATGGGGACATGGTCTCGTGACAATGACATGTAGAACTGGTCTAGGCTCGCCGCTAGCTTTTCGAGCTACCGGTGTCGGGTAGACTTGAAAAAAAACTCCAAAAAACTGTAAACAACAATTAAAAAACTACAAACATCAACAACTACTACCCGACGTGTTTGTCCGCTGCCCTACAAGTGTACTGAAAATATGTCAATTGAAATTCGATTACAAGTAGAGACTTGAGAAATCTTCCATCCTGTATCATAGATACACATTGTTAATGGTGGACTGTGTTAGTGTATTAGATTTCTAGTAACATCTGAAACTTTCAACTTGAAATGTATTGTGGATAGTTCACTTTTTGTTTTGCCGCGGTAAAACAATGAAAAGTAGCCTACAACTACTTTGAGAGGTGAATGAATGGAAAGGATTTTCAAATTGGTGAGGGTGAAAATTAAATGAAAAGACATTGAAAGTGAGAACATTCTATTGGATCTGAACGCTACAAAAAAAATGTGAAGGTTTTAGGTGAATGATTTTAGTGTGTTAAAAATGTGTGAGTGTTGATTTATGTATGATCTACCACATTAAACTCTAGTCTATTGAACTGATGATAATACATGATTGAATTAGTAGAGTTGGAACGGATATTTGTATAGTACTTGGTTGCAAATTATAAATCTACGTTTATCGAACATGGGTGGCCTTAAAATGGACTAAGTTTCTACAGTGATAAGATTTTGGTGTTTTTGTGTTAGTAGTCAGATTTCAGGTTTGAAATATTTAATTGTAGGCCTAAATACAGACTAGTGGTACTCTTGTATCTACACACACAGACACCAATCTAAGAACTTGACTGTTAATTATCAAAATCCTCTGACAGCACACTGTTTACTTTGAGATCTGTACGAATGCTGTTTAATTTATGATTGCGCGCTGACAGTCAGTTACTCAGATAAATTCTTCAGTTACCCTTTACTCTAGTTTGGAGGAGGATGTTTTTGAGACTGTTTTGTGAAGCGTATGTTTTCGGAAATACTAGTAGCAGCTTATTGTAACCGTCTGTGATCAAAATGCACGTAACAAATTCTATTTTCTCTTATTGGTAATACTTTTATTGTTAACTGTAATAATTTGTTCATGTGTTGAGAATTATAGCACTGAAACCATAGTGCTATCAATCAAACGCTTATAAGTGTGTTGAGACTTTTAACAACTGAATTCAATCAGGTTATTTATCACATAAGGGACTATTATACGCTGAATTCAACTGTTGAAAGCTGCTGAAATAATTTTGTTAACAACAGCTGAAGTGATTGTTATAAGTGTATCATTTATCACAAAAATTCAGCTGAAGTGTACACACTATTCAGATTTTTGAGACTGCTGAAACTTACTATTTTCACAGTTTTTGTTAACTTTATCTGAGTGGACATTATATGAGATTATCGATCACCTCATTTTTTGTCACTCCGTGAGTGAAGTGAACATTGTAAGAGTTAGCGAGACTATTAGTGGGTTATTTGTGGTAGTAACACTGTCTGTTACTTTTTGAGTGTAATTGTAAAACTGTCGATTGTAACATTATTTGTTTCACTAAATTTTGAGAGTACTGCCGCTTGTCAATTGTCACATTTCTTGTAACGTTGAGTAAAAATTGCTGGAAAACTGTAAGAGTACGTGAAATCTGTCGATGGGTTATTGTCAATTGTCGCATTTTCTACAACTTTGAATTATATAATGGGTTTTGGGAGGAATCTGCGGCCATGATGACAGAATTCAGCGAAAGAGCGCGTTAGTGGTGTCGTGTTAGATGTCATCTTTCTCAAATAACAGTGGTGGTTCTAGTAGTGGTGCCACCAATGCACCATTAAAAGAGGATAGAAAACAGAGTTTGCAGCCGTGCGACAGAGATAACCAGCTACCAACTCTGGCAATCATCGGACGAAATGAAAACGATCATTCGCGGAAAACGCAGAATCTGCTTAAGTCCAAGAAGTACGAGACTTTCGATGATCCTGCAGAGTCGTCGAGGAGGTGTGAGGTGGGTGAGTCGCATGTGCCCCCCGAGCCAGCCGCTAAAAAAGAGGTACACTTTGAGTTGCCCCCATCGTCACGTGACCACAATGAGGCATCGGCGGGGTTCAGGAGTCACTACGGCACGCCGTCGCATCAAGGCAAGGTAATGTGAAGCTATTATAATTTGTTTTCTTCCTCAATGTTTTTCCTGAGAGTGATGTACTCAATCTCCAAAATTGGGCGTCAGCTCCATTGGGGCAGAGAGTATAGAATTCGATTCTATACTATAGGCCTATTAATTATTAATTACATATTATATTAACATACTATACTCAGGGTGGACACCTACCAGGAAAACCGGGAGAACCGTGAATGATTTTACTAACCGGGAAAAATTACATTACATTTATTACATTCCTTAATCACAACATCAAATTAATGATTGGGAGAGAATCAACAGGATAAACCCAAAACTGTTCCTCTTCCTAATTTTGATAAAAATAGTCCAAATGAGGTTATGAAAACACTTTTATAAAGATCACAAAAATTTACAGTCCAAATATACATTATACTAAAAATTTTGTATCTCGGTTGATCAGAAAGATGAAACAAATTATTATTACACTTGAAAATGCATTAATAAATTGAAAAATATTAAAAAACTTGATAAATTTTTAAAAATACCGTGAATTACTCATGAATGTTTCATTAATGAAAAACTAATTTGGTAAAGAAGTGTACAATAACAATAAACTCGAATGAAAAAAATACTTGATGGCTAGCAATAATAATTGGCAATGTTTTTGAACTACCTAACCTAAAAATATATCTAAAAACATCGATATTCTTGTCATGTCAGAAATTATCAATATATATTTGAAAATTTAAATATGCTATTCGCAATTCGTCAAGGAAGATCAAACTGAAGATTTTCATAATGAATTTTTTACGAATGTATCTTGTTTCTTAAATACTGCGGATAATCTACCTGGAAAATTTTAAATTCTACTCTGAAAAACCGGGAATTACTCACTAATTTTTTATTTTAAAATGGGTGGCCACCCTAATATGCTGAGATATGACAAACCGTCTTCAATCTGCTAACTTCACCTATACTAATACTAGTGTTTATCCTGAATTGAAATTGTTCTCACTTAGTGCAATTCAGCATTAATAGCAGTTTCATGAAATTCATTCAAAACGTTTACATAAAAACGACAATATTTTTGAGCTGAGCTGTTTCTCACTTACAAAACAATGTTTTCATTCTTTAATTAAATTTGTAATAATATTATTAGACCTTAAATAGAGGTTTCCAATAGCATTGTTTGTGCCCTGAAGGAATAAAACTTTCATTCTCCTAGAATGTATTAACAATGTATAATTTTAATTTGACGTTTCCGATAGCATTGTTTGTATGCACTCAAGGAATAAAAATCATTCTTATTCTTTTATTCTTATTAGAGATGATCATTGTTAGTCGGTTAATCTTTGTTATTGACATATATATTTTTTATCATTATTCAATTAAATTATCATCTATGAATCATTTTTTCAAACTAGAAGCTATCATAGCCTCTAGACCATAAACTACTATACGATACAAGTATGGAAAGTAAGATAACTGGAATTGATTAAATAATCACAATTAATTATAAAACAAAATTATCTTCACAATTATAACTCATCGACCTCATTTTAATCTAATGATTTGAATATTGTTCATGTTCAAAGATTTGTCTAGGCCTATGTAGAGTATTTATCACTTTTGGAATTCAATTCTATTCACTCTTATTCACTCCATATTCAAATTCATTTTATTTCCAGGAAGTGTACATTTTACAATGCATTCTCCCGAAAATTACTCCTTTAAAGGTGCATCTTCGTTTGTGAGTAAACTTCCGCAGTCGACGACGACGACAAGCATCGTTGACATTCATATTGTTCAGATTTCAAGTGTGCTAAAACAGCTGATCAAATAACTTTCATCACTTGTGTTTATTATTCAAGAATCAAAACATTTCCAATAATTCAATTCAATTTTTTTTTCAATTTATTTCAATTTTATAATAATATCAGCATATTGCCATTTAAAAGTATGAAAATGTATATCCAGAATCAATTCGACCATATTCAGAATTAATTTATTTAATCTTTTAGAATTACAATTAATTTATAAACTCAACCTTCCCCATTAAAACATAATCTTTTAGGTTATTAGACAAAATGAAATCTACCTAATCTGAGATCCTCACCCTGTCGTGGTCGATGACGGACGGCATTTACGCACAAACGAAAATCCAGCTCAACAATAGGTACAGTAAAAGAAAAGAAGAAGTTGACTTTCACTTCATAGTACAATAATTTGTACTAAACATGACAATTAATTTGATCTGCTAATATATTCAAATTAAAAAGTAATTGATTTTTCCTCCACCTACTGTCTAAAGTACTTACTTTACTCCCTGAAACATAATACTAAAGTGTCACTTTTTCGCTCTCGGTAGTAAAAAACAGAAAAACTCCCTAGGGAGGAAAAGTGACTCCATTTAGATACCATGGGAAGCATCTATTTCAAAAACTCACATTGTAATAGGTTAGAAGGTCTAAGCTCAGATGAGAAAGTGTAATAGAGGTGTATGTCATTGAGTCAACTGAATTCAATACCACAACAAGAAATTTGATCAACTCATGAAATATATGTTTGTATGATATTATATTCTTAATATTAGTAGACGATAAAAATTTATACAATTTTTAAAATATTCTATTCAAAATACCAGCCAACAAATATTTTTGATCTGCAATTCAAATCTGAAACACGTTATCTGGAGTCAGCCATTTTTGTTAGCCGCTCAGCTGATATAATTGTTACAACTTTAGCCGATAGATAGCGCAATCGGCATTGCCAATCAGCCGACCGGTTTTTAGGTTTTAGATTTTAGGTTATGTTGTTAGGAAACATTGTCACCAATACGTAAGTTATTAAAATGATTTTATTTGCAGTTTCTATAAAAAAATGTAGATGGAGGAAAAATGTTGTGTACATCACGAGCGAAAAATAATTTTTCTCCCTCAGGAAAATTGTTGCCCTCGGCTTTGCCTCGGGCTTCAAACTTTTTCCTACGGGGTGAAAAAGTCGTACTTTTCACTCTAGATATACAAATAACTATATTTATTGCAGGCCTATCTAGAGACAAACCTAGACTCGAGCTGTGCGAGCGAGAGGCGATCAAGCACTCCCACCCTCAACGTAGCCGTGTCGTCATGCAACGAAGTTGGGACTTCGCTGTGGCTCACGAGCGGAAGCGGCGGCAGCGGAAGTGATTTTACACGCGGCGCGCAGACGTTTGGCGCGCAAAAGTGCGACGCGCAGAAATGTGACGTTTTTGCGCGCGGCGGTCGGCAAGACTCGCCTCCGCCTGACTATTGGAACCAGGTCGGCCAACAGGTGCCTTTCATTGATAGCAGCGGCGGTAGCGTTAGAAATTCGCTTCTCATCAACCAGAGTGCAACTGGGGTTAGTCAAAATCAGATTTGTATTCATTGTCCATCAATTATCTGTTCAAATTCAAATTCAAACTTATTTCACACTCATAAATACATATACAGAAATCAAATAGAAACTGCTTTATTGACAAGGACATAACAATGCATGGTCAACGTCATGTACAGAATTTCAAAGTCACAATACAAAACGTCTAGATTTGAGTTAATAAATTATCATTTGAACAGAGACAGAAATAATACAGTACATACATTAATTTTGATAATGTTCAAGTATAATTCAATTTCAATTTATTAAAAACACACAAAACAAAATTACAAAGTATTCTTCTTCTTACAGCTCAATCGTTTGATTGGTTGGCAGCCTTCCATCTAAATCTGTCCATTGCTACTCTCTTCCATTGTTCATAGCTCATTGCACCCAGATCCTTCGTCATTTGTCTTAAGTACTGTAGCCGGGGTCTCCCACGACCCCTTTGTCCATCAACTGTACCTTTCAGAATACTTGACGTAAATGCGTCGTGTCTTATTACGTGTCTAATCCAAGAATGTCGTCTGGCCTTGAGAAAATTCAGAAGAGATCTTTTTTCTGCCGCCCTCTGAAATACCTCCTCATTCGTAACTCTGTCTGTCCATTTTATTTTGAGCATACGCCTCCAACACCACACTTCAAAAGCATTCAGAGTCTTTTCCTCAGCCTTACCAATAGTCCACGTTTCAGACCCATAAAGAGCTATACTCCACATGCAACTCTTTATTAGTCTCTTTCTTATTTCCAAGGTTATACTATTTGAGGAAGGAAGCTGCCTTTTACTAATAAACATACCCTTAGCTTCTCTGATTCGGCGCTTTATATCCAGTCTATCTTTTCCATCTTCTGATATAATGCTTCCAAGATATTTGAACATTTTTACTTGCTTCAGGCGTAATTATCTAATTCAATGGACACATTCTCTGGGACTTTTGAGCAGACCATTACTTCTGTCTTTATCTTATTTATCTCCATATAAGTATTACGAAACAAATAAAACAAAATAAAATGTTACAAATATAAAAAACCATGGGCTTTGTGTTTGGGTGTGTTAGAGAAGATAAAAAAGAGAGAAAGATACCTAGCCAACCATGGTTTCCCATGTAATAGGCAGGCAAAGAAGAGAAATAATGAGGAAGAAAGGCAAGGGAGGGAAGGAAATGGGGGGAAGGAAGAAAACAGAGGAATAGGTACTCAAAATAAAGGTAAGCGAGTCCACTGAGAAATGAAAAAAACAATGCTGGAGCAGAAATCTCGAGTCATATATCTAAATGGAAGAAGAAATTACTGTATGTCCAGTTTTTTATATCCAGTTTAATTTTTCCGCTGATCTTATTGTCCATGAGAAAGTAATTTGGAATGAGGTTTATTATTTTAGTACCTATGTAAATTAACTGCCTCCTTATACATTCAATATTAGTGTTATAGGTTACATATTTGTTAGCAGTGGCCCTTAGATTATAATAATTAAGAGTAGAGTTTATTGTGAGAGGAAAATCGGATCTATATTTTATCAAGTACCGTACTCAATTACGGTTTTTATGTATAATTGACGTATAGTCATGACCTCAAAATCACTAAAAACCATATCCGTTGGATAGAGCCTGGGTTTGCTTAATATAGTTTTAATTATCAGTTTTTGTGCTACAAATAATTCAGCAATATGACAGTTGAAACAGCCTCCCCAAACAACTATGCCATACTGCAGAATTGACTTGACTAGAGCATGATACATCATTTTCAGGTGGTTCTTATTAAGAATTCTGTTAAGTTGGTAAAATTTAAAAGATAAATATCTAATTTTTTTACATATGTATTTAATATAAACATCCCATTTAAGGTTTTCATCAATTATGATTCCCAAGTACTTAGTATTATTGACTTTTTTAATGGTGGGACAATCACAATTACCCAAGTTTAAATTGCACTGAGAATGGAGTCTCAAATCTTGATTCTCGTTAGGCTGCCCTACTCTATTTGCAGAGAAAGTTATGTAATTAGTTTTTTCAATATTTAAACTTGAGGTATTCTTACCTAACCACTTCTTAATTAAAAGCATATTATTTTCAGCTATGGTATGAACTTCATTCCATGTATTACCGTGAAAAATAGCTGCAGTATCATCTGCAAAGGATATCACAGTTGAGTTTAGAAGTCTTAAATTAAAAAGTCATTTACATAGTGTATGAAAAGGATGGGAGAAAGTACAGTACCTTGAGGAAGACCATAAGAAGTTGAGTTAGTTACACTAGATTGATCATTTGGTTAGGGACTGGGTTCTATTACTCAGATAGCTTTTGAACAATTTAAGCGAGACTCCTCTGAAACCATAGGACTCCAGTTTATTGAACAAAGAATTATGAGGTATATTTCCAATTTATAGAGAAATAGTCAGTTACTTTAGAGTCCAGCATGACTCTTGTTCGCCAGTGGAAACAAGCGTTCCTTCTTGTTGGGAATAGCCAGTATTGGTCACTAAAGCCGCGTTTACACCAAAGTTATTAACTTAATCCTTATAGATTCTATTAGATTGAACATAACTTATCATACACATGATGAACATAATGTATTTGACAAGTTCCGTTCAATCTAATAGAATCTATAAGGATGGAAAAATAAACATTTTGTTAATAACTTTGGTGTAAACGCAGCTCAACAGTAGGTCATGCATGGTACACATTTCGTCATACATTGTTGTGTCATCACAGCGAAGGCTTCGAGCTGAATGTTTTGAGGTTAGGTTTTTGTATCTCCGATTTTATGTTGTTTATATATTTTTCACTACTATAATTAGTAATTTTCCAGTGGTTCATTTATTGTGGTTAGTTTATTTTATGTTAAAATCTTCTGTCAAACAGCTGACGACAAAACATGCATAATGGACATTGTGTGTGTGTGTGCATGTACACACTTATTCATCATGCATATTATACCGTTACCGAACCGTATGTCCAGGTTTTTATTTCTAGTTTATTTTTTCTACTAATCTTAGAGTCTAAGAGAAAGTGGTCCGGAATAAGGTTTATTATTTTTGTGCTTATATAGATCAACTGCTTCCTTAAAAATTCAATATTGGTGTGATATGTGACATATCTATTTGCAGTGGGCCTTAAATGATAATTATTTACAATTGAATTTAAAGTGCAAGGAAAAAAGGGATTTATATTTTATCAAGTATTCAATTAGGCTACGGTTTTAATATATAATTGTCGTATTGTCATTACCTTAAAGTCACTAAAAACCATCTCGGTAGGGTACAATCTAGGTTTGTTTAGAATAATTTTAATTGAATAAAATAAATAAATAAATGTTTATTTCCCAAAAAAAACTAAAACTACAACATCAGTTACACAAAATATTAGATAAATTACAATATTACATACAATAGTTAGTTACAAAAAATTTTATAATGTGTCCTCTACTTGTTTAGTTTTTTCTGTGTGGAAATTGACCTACTCCACTATGGCGTACCATGTTCTAGAGTAGGTTTTGCTAGTTTTTTTTGTGCGTATTATTAATTAGTTAGTGTTTAGTAAGTCATTAGGTGGTTAGTTGTTGTTTGAAATAATGTTTTCTATGTTCTGTCTTCCTTTGCTCATCAACCAATTATTGTGTACTATTGTTTTGAACTTTCTAGGATGATTAATCTGTTTAAAGTTTGCAGGAAGTAGATTATATAATTTTGGTGCTGATTTTTTTTATTGTCAATACTATAGCTATCTAGTTTAGAGATTAATGAGCTAATTTTTTCTATCCTAACATACTACTTTAAAATGTTAACAGCGAATATCTCATTAGATATTCTTACTGATATTGATTGTTTAATTAATATGTACACTTATGACTGTACTATAGAAGCTAGATTCACTCAATCACTGCTCTGCTCTTTCACTGGACACTAATTGAACAAGCACTACACTAGCTCATACGGTGCTAAATGATTGAAATGTCTCTGGTATAGTGCCTTCCTTGCAACACTGGTAATGAGAAGATTCCTGAATCTGGTGTTGTGGTTGTGGTTTCTGGTTTGAAATGTTGTTGGGTTCTTGTGTAATCTGCATAGTATCTCCTTGGAGTAAAGCAATTATGGTAGCCAACAGCGGACAGGCAGACGAAGAAGAGAAGAATTTATTGCTAATAGTTTATTTAGCAATTAGATTTCCAATATCCTCCATAATTATTAATTAATTTTTGTTTGATAGGGTGGCAGCGGCTATCAGATCCTGGTGGACCGAAGTGCAGTGAACCAACCGCCGGGTTCGGATTCCACCTCATTGAACTCGGCACCCTCCTCACCACCTCCCTCCTCGCTTACCCCTCCCACCACCTCCACCTCGTTCAGGGACCAAAGTCGCAAGAAGCGGCCCAAGCTCAGTCGCTTCTATAGCCAGCATGATCCTGATTGTCCGCCCGCAGGTATGCTAAATACATTTATGCTTTACCTATTTATTTATTTATTGGATAGAGGAGACAATACAATAGTCAGAAAAGAAAAAAACTGGCCATTGCCCAAAGCTTCTTCCATTTCTTAATTTTGTCTCAAATAATCGTGCAAATATTAATAATAATAATAATAAAATGTTCAGCACATAGTTTCAGGCTGCTCAATATTGAAAAACACCAAAAGAGTATTTGAGGCGACATAATAATGTTGCAAAAATAGTGCACCTGAAATTGCAGCAGGAATTTGACTTGTTTGAAGAAATGCCCCCATACTATTCTTACTCTCCTCCTGCATTTATTGAGAGAACCAGATTAAGATCTATTGGGATGTTCAAATGATCACTGACAGGCAAGTCATTCATAACAAGCCTGATATCCTAATGTTGAACATGAATCAAAAAGAAGCCTTGATAATTGATGTAGCCATACCAGCAGATGAAAATTGTCAAAGAACAAGAGGTGAGAAATTGAGGAAGTATCAAGAGCTAGCATTTGAGCTCAAATATATTTATGGGCTCAAGAATGTTAGAATAATCCCAATCGTAATATCTGTGAATGGTCTGATTCTTAATTCAACAGTGGAGAGCTGTAAGGTTATTGATGTCTCAGAAACTCTGGTAGGGAAAATGCAGAAGTCTGTTCTGCTTGATACAGCTCGCATAGTACGCCAAACGCTCCAACATACTTGGTAAAATACTTTATCAATAATAGAAAATAATGCAAAGAGGGGTTTGCCCCTCTTCGCATAAGCTATCCGCAACTGCGTGAAAAAGAGAATAATAATAACACTTTTTTTATGTATTTTAACACGACATGCAGTCGATTATTAATGATCGCCAGACGGTTGAAAGTACTCCAGCCAGTAAGTAAAAGTTTTTAATATTTACTTAATAATCGACTGCATGTCGTGTTAAAATACATAAAAAAGTGTGTTTATACAAAGCAGCTCGGAATGGATCAAGAAATCATCACCAATAATAATAACTTCATTCTCGCTAAATAAAGCATAAACGATAATTACAGAAAATGTGAAAAATGAAATAATAAGTTGGCAATAGAAGTAAAAGTGAAAATAATATGTCTATATTATAACAATATGTCTATTAAAATAAACATCAAAATTAACAGAATAGCAAAAGTAAAGGTAAATTAGTGAAATAGATGGACAAAAATTAAAGAATAAAGTGGCTGTTCATTCAATAATTATAAAAAACAATATATCTAAATATAAGAAAGAAAAACTGTATATAAACATAACGACAGAACATGCCATTGCACCAATAAATCTTAGCGAAAATAATTCTGTATGCAAATAATTTCACGAGAAATTATGCCCGCATACAGGAGCATCAAAGCATATTATGTTGGTTATGTCCATATTTATCTCTACACCAAAGATATTTTTCTCGGGCCACTCCCGTGTTTCGGATGGGCGCTAAAGGTAGGCGCACACAGATCGTAATCGGACGGACGGCACGCATCGGATGCATTGTTTTCAATTGCCTATACGATGCGGATAGGTATGCGCACTCCAATTGAAAACAATGCATCAAATCTAATCGTCCGATGCGTGCCGTCCGTTCGATGACGATCTGTGTGCGCCTACCTTAAGCCGTCGGTCCCGGCTGCCTAAAAAGCAGTCGTTAGGTCATGTCAGAGGCCTTGAAATTGATTAGTTGCGACTTGAAAACTCTGACACCAGACTTGAGCCAGCCAGGTCACTCGATATTATTATTATTATTATTCTACACCAAATCGTTAACCTTAAAATGACAAAAAATAACATTAATTTCAAATTTAGATAGGTTGATAATAACAATTTAATAAAACAGAAAACATACTCAAAAATATACTTATTATTCATTTATTTACAATATCTCTTTATGTAGCGAGTGTACTTGTATACTTGTACTGTATACTTGCGAGTGAAGCAAATTATCAATTGAATACAGATATAAATCACGTTCGTTTGGAAGGTTTATCAGTGAAAGGCATATAGTTAAATTTCGTATCAGGTTTTTTCCTTATATATGTGTAGCCTATGCTTAGATTTAGTCTGTATATCTAGCACAATCTGTTCGATAAGTCGATGATAACTTAACGAAATAAACATTTCGCCAACTTTATCAAAAAATATGCAGATGTAACGGGGCCCTAAGCCCTGATCATCTGTTTTAGTTTATGATTAAGTAGCTTTTTGAGCCAAAATAACATGGCAGCTAGAATTCATACTTGAGTTTTAGTATGAATACTGTTATTTTCAGCAATGTGTGAACCCATTATTTTAGTGATGTGTCTTCAAATACAATATATTGAAGTAATATCGACTTGAATGAAAACGAATTGATATTTTCAAAACCACTACTTTACAAAAACAATGTGAGTTTGGCTCTAGTACCTGTTATTACAATATCTAGTAATGGTTCTAGTACTGGTTGTTACAACATCTAGTAAACTGAAAGCTTAAATATTGATCAGCAGAATACCATTAAATAGTGTGGCTTAAGTCCTACGATTGGCCATTGGAGCTGTTGACCAATGAACGATGAGCTCTGTCATTGGCCAAAACTAGACACGCCCAATTTTTCCAATTATAGTCATGAGAACCGTTAATCTACAACATCATCATCATAATTATTGGCACTACAGCCCATGTAGAGCCTTAGCCTTCACAACCACATCCTTCCACCCCTCTCGACATTCTGCTGTTCTTCTCCATCTTCTTACACCCAGTCTTCGCAAATCCTCTTCCACATCGTCAACCCACCGCTTTCTTGGTCTTCCTTGTAGTCTTCTTCCTCCAGGTTTGCATTCCAGCACCATTCTTGGCACCCTCCCTTCCGGCATTCTGCACACATGACCAGCCCATCTCAGCCTCATACTTTTCACAACAGATAAAATACTGGTCTCTTCGAACAATCTTCCTAGTTCCTCGTTTGTTCTTATCCTCCATATTTCATTTTCCTTGATTGCTCCAAAAATTCTTCTTAAAATCTTTCTTTCCCATCTCTGAAGCAGACCTTCTTCTCGTGTAGTCAATGTCCATGTCCAAGCTTCGGCCCCATATTCTGTTAATCTACAACAGAGAGAGGGAGTCTGTTAATCTACAACAAATGGAGAAAAACTTTGTAACTAACAAAACCAAATGAACATGGTAATATTGCTCCATAAGCTAATTCCACAATAACGCAGAAAGTTCCTAGTTGCATCAACTGTATGAATTAAAAAAAAATTCTCATGCAAAGCTTACATTACAAAGAAGTGGTTGTTTGTGAAATCACATATGAATGTTCAGATTGTAAAATTACAGATTGCATCTTGACATATTATGCACTAGACTTTGCACTCGCAAGATTGCATGTGAGTGTTCTCTCAAATATTAAGTATACTTTGAAGTAAATAAAGCTTTATTGATTTATATGAAAAGTAAAAACCTTTTATTGAAGACCGCAGTGTCGTTGTAAAAAAATGTATTCTTCAAGTTTATTTATATAATTTTTTTGTCTATTACATTGTCTATATTATTTCTCAAGCTGCGGCGTGTCATATTAGTGAAATGGTGTAGAATCAAGTAACTATCAACGAGTACATAATTACTAATCATTTATAGTGAGATTCTTGTTATAAAATTGGCAACTGAATTTATAAAGTTGGCACCTGAAGTTTTAAAGTTGGCACCTGAAGTTATAGAGTTGGCACCTGAAGTTATAAAGTTGGCACCTCATGTTATAAATTCAGCACTTGGATAATTTTCCAATTCCGCATCGTTGTCAAATTGCTTGTAGATTTGGTAGTAATATGATGAACTACCAAAATATTCATGAAAATTTATTATTCAATCATGAAAATATATATTATATTTTCTTGGAGAATATGTATAATATACCGGGTGTCCCACGAAGTGGTTTACACGTTTGATTTTATATTATGTGCCCATTCATGTACCGAACTTTTTTAAATTTTACACAGTTTACAAAGTAGGTTCTAAAAATATTCTGGGAAAATTTCAACTCCCTAACCTTTGTAGAAACAAAATGGTGGCATATTGAAAAACGATACGTTAAAAACATTAAAAAGGTGTTTCTGGTTTTATAAAATATTTTTATTGTTGCACTTTAGGGCAATATAACTTTTGAATGAAACAACTAGAACAAGGCCTTATAAAAAACCTTAAAAGTCCAAAATTATTGAAATTGAAAACCATCCACAACTAAACACTGATAACAGCGCTTAATAAATGATTCGTAAGCTCTTACAAAGAAACTCCGCGGTATCCGGAGAAGTTCCTCTTCTATTGATCGTTTTAGTTCCTCATCATTATTGAATTTATGGGTGTAAACCCATAAAAAGAAGTCACAAGCAGTTGAATCTGGTGATCACCCCGATCAATCATTGGCCACCCCGGCCAATCTAAAAAATCACTTCCACAACCAATCCAACGGCCATATGAAGTTTGTCATTTAGTTTGTCATGAAGTTTTTGTCAATTGCTTAACATGATTTGCGAAATGAGGTGGAGCACCATCTTGTTGGAAGATTGCTTGAACCGTTTCTGGTACCATCAAATGAGGCAATACTACTGCAACTTAGTAAACAAATAAGATAATAACTCATAAAAGTAGTAAGCGAATTGGTAATATTTTCAATATGCCGCCATTTTGTTCGAAGGTTAGAGAGCTGAAATTTTATCAGAATATTTTCAGAACCTACTTTGTAAACTGTGTAAAATTTAAAAAAAATCGGTGCAAGACTGGGCACGCAATATAAGAATGAACGTGGAAACCTCTTCGTGGGGCACCCAGTATTTGAGATATCATTATGAACATGAATCAAGAATTAAAATGATTTTATGATTTGAATCACATCCATCTGTCGAAGGTGCTGGGAAAGGTAAAGTGGCAACAATATCTTCCTATCATTTCCACTGACACTATAATGTGAATCTTGCTTTACAAACATCCACAAATAACTATAATATCAGTCCAGGTCATGTAGCTTTGCCTATCGTCAGAGTGCAACTAGACTACAATAATACTACCCGTTCAAAAACATAGAACATTTTTGAAGATGTATCTTCCAATAAGCAACTGATGCTGTTTTGTATCTTCTCAAAAGCAAAGTGTCTCATCCAATAATATACACAAGGAGCTTCAACGTATCTTTCCATAAGCAACAGATGCTCTTTTGTTTCTTCTCAAAAGCAACGTGCTGCTTCCGAAAATATACACAAGGAGCTTCAATGTAGGATCTTTCCATAAGCAACAGATGCTCTTTTGTATCTTCTCAAAAGCAACGTGTTGCATCCGAAAATATACACGAGGAGCTTCAATTTAGGATCTTTCCATAAGCAACAGATGCTCTTTTGTATCTCCTCAAAAGCAACGTGTTGCATCCGAAAAAATACACAAGGAGCTTCAATGTATCTTTCCATAAGCAACAGATGCTCTTTTGTATCTTCACAAAATCAACGTGTTGCATCCGGAAAGATATACAAGGAGCTTTTTAGAGTTACGTCCTTTTAGCACAACACACCCTATCAGCTTACATTCGTTCAACATGCTCTTTCCATTGTTGGTGACACGTTGCAACTCTCTCATTCATGAAGAATCTCTGTGTGTAGGGAGCTTCCTCCATCTGGAGACCTATGGTCTCTGAGGTCTGATGTTTTTGCAAAGCCGTGAATACTACCCCGCGAACCACACCTTGTCCTTGATGCCGTTCCAAAGTCAAGGAGGCAAAACTAAGGGACGCGTACTGTACAATGATATAAATAAAAATTAAAATTCAAATACCTTTTTTAAACTTATAGTTCTGTGAACAGTAGATCTCACGCAATTTTCTCTCCAGAAGTATCTGATCTCACCTGTTCTAGTTGATTCAGTTGAATCACAATTTACAGTTGAATCATAATTTACTCTTAAAAACTGTTATTTGATTTCTCCAAGATCAAAAACTCACTTATGTTAGTAAACTCAGTTCACGTTCGAATTTGTATCCCATATGATAATTTATCCAGTTCCGTGATAATCTTTCCATGATAAAAATATTTCTCAACTATTTTAAAATTATTTTTTGTTCATTATTCAGTTCATTAATTTCATTTTATTTTCAATCACCTATTAAATTCGTTTTTCAAATGTGTGAATATTGATACTGATGGGCACGCATCATGAAAGATATTAGAGCCCTACCTTATAGAAATGGACACGGCCAGACATCTGTGTAATGCATGCAATGAATAATCCACTTGTAAGCTGATTGATTATGAATAATTCTATAGTCTGATTAGTCCTATCTTCAAAGTAGATTATATATAATTATATAGTAATATCAGAGTATAGAGGAATTCCTTTTCTTTTCATATTATCCTTAAAATTCAAAATTTCAAAAAACCTTGTGTATACATCGACGCGCAGTTGAAAAAGGAATATTCCTGCCAAATCCCATCGAATTCTATCAACGCGTTTGGCAGTAATCGTGTTACATACAGACAGACAAAAGAAAATCCGAGTTGAAACATAGACCTCACTACGTTCGGTCAATTATTTAATCACGACATGTTTCGGCTATATAATGCCATTATCAAAATCTACTTTGTGAAAATACTTGAGGACTGAAAATTTTGTGAATTGAAGAACTACAAAACTTTACCTATTTCGGACTATGTGTTATCTAAATTTGGGAGAGGAATAGCACAAGGTTACCTTATTTTTTCTCTCCCCATCATTTTCATAATGTACTTATTGTATGAATGAATAAATCAAGCATTGATAAAAAGGGTACTTAGATTTCAATTTTTATTTATATCCCAAAGAAGCCCTAAAGAAAAAACGACAATTTGTACAAAGAGATATTATAATTTTTATAAATGAATATTTTGTTGCAGGTGGCATAGAGCTGCGAGTACTAGAGCCGTTGTTGTCTGAAGATGACGGAACACCGATTGGGGGCGGGAGCGGTGGTGGAGGTGGTAGCAGTGGGGGTGGGGGAAATCAGCTGGCCACGGTGCGGGAAGGGGCGGGAGAAGGGGAGGGACAGCGTCCCGGCGCCACTCGCCGGGAACTGCGCAAGCTCAAGCATTCCAACACTGTCAGTATTATTTTATTTCCAAAAAAAATTATACATTTATTTAATAAACGTTGATAATAATAAATTATTCTATTAACTTTATTTTAGTTTCATTTAATAGCTTACATAAATATGGAAAATAACAGATCGAATTAATACTGCCTTTTCTGAAGCATTAGTGGACGAAATCATAAAAACCACGTACTCTTGAAACACAATAAAGTAGATTATAAAATTAATCTCACCTCTATACACAGACGTATAGTCTTCGTAGAGGTATTTCTGCAATATTGATATGATTATATAATTAATTGTAAAATGCATTTTGTGGGAGAAAGTGATTTTTTGATTTGATTGAAAATAGGCACTCATATGAGTACTCCTGTACTATGATTGGCAATATTTTGATTGAAAAATGATGCCATCAGAAAAAGGCACCTTATGAAACCCTTGCTAACGAAAATACTTTTTTTAGTAGAGATTGGATGAACATTTTTTCAATAATATTCCATCTATTTCGACTATTTTCATAGAACTATTGTTATAACTCATCAGGAACTGTAGAACTAATGAATGATTCTGCATCCAGAATTGTCAATTTTCGATGTACTTCTGAAAAATGTTCTTCCAACTTCACACTGGCCTCAATGAACTGAGCACCTCCATTTTTGAATATTTAGGGAGATACGGTACCTCTTCTTCTTTGTTTAACAGTTGTTGGGCTGGTTGGCAGCAACTCTACATGCCTGTCTGTCATCCACCATCCTTTTACGGTCACTGTAGTTGGCACATCTTAGATCCGTCTTCAGTTGTTCTATATACTCCAGTCTTGGCCTTCCTTGCGCATTCCTTCTCTCCATTATTCATTTCGTGAGACCCTCATGTCTAAGAATATGTCCAACTAGTTGTGCTCTTCTTTTTTTTATTTCTTTCAGTAGACAACATCTTTCTCCAACTCTTTGAACGATACTAACATTCATTAATTTATCTTTATTAATAGGTTTAGAATGTAATTTTTATCTAAACTTGAATTTTAAAAAACACTTTTGAAGTGAAAATACACTTACTTTTGTAGTGACGATCGTTTCGACCTGTTGTTGGTCATCATCAGACTGTGAAAGAATGCTGTTCTTAATGTACAGTTTCTGAGCTTGTTTTTTTTAGTTTTTTGAGCAGGGGAGTTTTGATTTTTTATACTGATTTTTGCATAGTTAGGAATAATGTTATTGTGTAGACAAAACTGGTTGAATGAAATGGAAAGGGATGTTTTCATAACCTTGATATGAGTGTTCCTGTATGCATGGATCCATTTTCTCCTCTCGGCGTGATTACTCTGTTGTATATCCATACTTTTTCACTGTTAAAATTAAACTTGAATTTTAAAAAACACTTTTGAAGTGAAAATACACTTACTTTTGTAGTGACGATCGTTTCGACCTGTTGTTGGTCATAATCAGACAGTCTGTATTTTCACTTCAAAAGTGTTTTTTTAAAATTCAAGTTTAATTTTAACAGTGAAAAAGTATGGATATACAACAGAGTAATTTTTATCTATTTTATGTAATTTTTATAATAGAAATAAATTATTGACTGATTTGGTTGACAGATCGCATGCTCGGGTCGCAAACGCAAGACGAGCAGCTGGGAGGAGAGTGTGTCGCTACAGCGCCGACGCAGCATCGCGAGTCGCGAGGAGGCACGCGAATGGCGAGACAAGGTGCTGACAGCAGAGGGGGCCGATGACTTGGGGGGCACCGCCTCCACGCCCCCTGGGGGCCAGGGGGGGCTCAGGGAGGACACCCAGCAGGATCTGCGCTACTACTTCCAGCACCCCTACCTGCGCCTCTTCGCCACCTACACAGTCATATTCTGCAACTTTCTGCTCTTCGCCGAAGATCCCATTTCGCATAGTCATGCTGGTGGGTAGAGGATATATACATTCAGTAGTCATAGACAAAATATACCATAAGAAGATATCCCATGGTATAGGTCTTTTATGTTGCAAGCCCCCTGTGGGTTGGGGGAGCTTTGAGTCGAACATCGTACTCATTAATGTGTTGAAAACCAGAATTCACCCACAGTATCCCTGCTTGTCGTAGAAGGCGACTAAAAGGGACCCCAAGGCAACTCCAGAAGTTGTCTTGCCTTCAAACCCACGGGATCTGCCCCATCAGATGGGTGAAACTCCAGGCACAATAGGACAAGAGGTTGAGTCGAGGCTGACCAGGTGCCTTGGAGGCAATTTGGCGACCCTTTCTTCAGCGGAAGGACCTACAAAAAGGCCAGGAGTGGAACTCACGTAGGTCACCAGTTTGTGGGTGAAGAGACCAAACCTCACCACTGCTCAAAGAAGGGCGGCCATTTAGGCCAAAATCTTGGGAGAGGTGAGGCTTTTGACCCTGCAGAGTTTCGGAGGGGCAAAAAGAAAAACCCAAGAGACCAGAGAAGGGTGAACAACAGGCACAAATATATGGGTCAAGAGGCTGAGTCAAGGGTGGCCAGGTGCCCTAGAGGCAACTTGGCCACCCCTTCCTCAGCGGAAGGACTTTCAAAGAAGGCCAGGAGTGGAACTCACGTAGGTTACGAGGACTAATCAGTCTGAAGAGACTGCCAAATAGTATGTTAGCATAGGGGAAAACTCCTGGCTCTTGTAAAGGACACAGTTATTGGTTTTCCCAACTAACATACTACTTGGGACACACAATAAGCTTCGGTTGACGTGTGAGGTTCTTTGACCTTTGGTTCCTTGAATCCGTCCCTTCAATAATAATAATAATAACAATTTATGCTCCAAATTTCACTGTTAACTCAAGCTGATTACTGTTGAATCCCATTTCGCATAGTCATGCTGGCAAGTGGCGGATAGATACATTCAGTAGAGTCATAGACAAAAAAAAAAGCATAAGAAGATATCCCATGCTATAGATTGTTTATGTTCCAAATTTCACTGTTAACTCAAGCCGATTACTGTCAGATACCATTTCGCATAGTCATACTGGTGGGTGGAGAATAAATAAATATGGTAGAGTCATACACAAAATATAGCACGAGAAGATATCCCATGGTATAGGTTGTTTATGTACCAAATTTCACTGTTAACTTAAACCGATTACTGTTGAATCCCATTCCGCATAGTGTTGCTGTTGGGTGGGTGGATAGATATACATTCAATAGATTTATAGACAAAATATAGAATATGAAGATATCCAATGCTATAGGGCGTTTATGTTCCAATTTTCGCTTTTTACTCAAGCTGATTGTCCTGTTAGTTATTTTTCGTGAAGCTATGTGACGCTGGTAGTCTCTCATACTGTGCCGCTCTCACGCTCTCACCCGACCAAATCAGTGATAATAGATAGGGGTCGACAATAATCGGCTTGAATGAACAAAAAATCTTCTTGAAATTTGGAACATAAACGACCTATGTCATGGGATATCTTCTTATCTTTTCTCTATGGTATGAGTATGAGAGTCCGTATCAGAGTATTCAGTGAAAATATTCTTTCTATGAGTTCTAATGGAATTATTCATACTCGGACGGCCGGACGGACAAAAAAACGGCTTCAAATGTGGAACATGAACAACTAATACCATTGGATATCTACTTATGCTATATTCTTCTTTGGTAGAGTTGAATAGCGCAGTATATGAAGCAGCCAGAATAGCAACTTCTAGTAGCTGTAACGAGATTTGGTAATGTCCAGAACTCAAATGTACATGGCATTTCTAATTCCGCGTTCCCGTGACAGATAGCATAGCCACCTCTAATAAAAGGCCCTGGCCTACAATACTGCAACGTCGCAGTGTAGGCCTAGAATCTAATACAATTGATAAGTGAAAAAGATCAGCTGGTATTTTTAAATCGTTTTCACCAATCACGTTGCAATATCGTGGGCCGGGGCCTTGTAATAGAGGAGGCCATGCATATAGTGTCAAACTATCTCACTCAGTAGAAACTACTATGCATCTAGTGAAAAAGTTGAGTTTCATCAAATGAACCTTCGGAAATAATAAAAATCTGATGTGGCGCACTCACACAACTTTCCTTGCCGTTATGAAAATTGATCACCTGACGCTAGTGTTCCCGCGCATCTCAAGTTTACTATTCAGAGATTTGAGCCAGCTGGTGACAGGGCAATAACGCTGGAGACACACATGAGGTCTGCTATCTCTTCATAGTGAATGATTTAATAGAATCAACAATAATTTGCAATTGAATAATCACATTTTCTCTAATTCAAAGCTTATTTCCAATTTTAGGTGAAAATGTTACTGAACATTAATTGTAGAGATTTTCATGCTCAATCTACTCCACTTGATTTTTTTGTTTCAATTGTATCTGAAGCCTGATAATTGAGAATCTATCTGCATTGATGGGGCGGAGCTCCTGAAATTTTTACAGATATGGGACTTGTGGCAGTTAATAGAGCTTATCGATGACTATTTTAGGCATGAATTTGATCAAAATCGTTGGAGCCGTTTCCGAGAAAATCACGAAAAACCCTGTTTTTGACAACATTTTCGCCATTTTAGCCGCCATCTTGAATTGCATTTGATCGAAATTGTTCGTGTCGGATCCTTATAGTGGAAGGACCTTAAGTTCCAAACTTCAAGTCATTCCGTTAATTGGGAGATGAGATATCGTGTACACAGACGCACATACACTCATACACACACACACACACACACGCACACACATACAGACCAATACCCAAAACCCAGTTTTTTGGACTCAGGGGACCTTGAAACGTATAGAAATTAGGAAATTGGGGTACCTTAATTTTTTTCGGAAAGCAATAATTTCCTTACCTATGGTAATAGGGAAAGGAAAGTAAAAGTACTTCACTTTAGATTCAATTGCAGAATAGTTATTTGTGCAACTAGTGCGCAAAGTGACAGTTTGCTGCACCGAAAGAAACGTTTACGCCCGAGCCGTAGGCGAGGGCGGAATGGCTTCTTGAGTGCAGCAGACGAACTTTGCTCACGTATTTCACATTGAACTTTTCCTACAGTTACCATTGAATATGAGAAGTGGTTGATTAAATGATTATGGGTAAAATGATGACTGAAATCCATCAAATGTTTGTGTGTGAGATGCTGTTATTAATAACAACCTTATTTCATTTAAAAATTAATAATCCAATTGAAGTTGAAAATTCTCAGCCAAAATTCTCATTTTTATTCATTCAAGAATCAGAAAAAATACAGATAGAACAAAAAATTCACATTCAACATACACGCCAGCAGCTTGTTGGCTGAACCGAGCTGCAAAATGGCTGAACACAACAAGATGGCTGAACCGATAAGCGCGCGACCTAGCGGGAAGAATCGTACCTAAGTTTGTTTCATCCAGCTAAAAATTACTGAAACACGATTCAGAAATTTAGACTTTTGCTCAAATTACCGAAAAAAATGCTCAATGTAAACTGAGAAATATTTATAAAAATAACATAGAAAACAGAGAATATTTATTGTAGTATTGTTATGTTTTTTATTATTTCTATTTATATGAATATCGAACGGTAATCATTTAACCTCAAAATTCGAATTTTATAATGTATATTTGCTACTTTTCTCATTTCTTGCAGTTGAAATAATAATAATTATTATTGATAATTATTATCAATAGAAAAGAACTATTATTTATTATTAAATGATGAGAATTCGTAAATGATGATTATTTAATTATGATTTAGATGAACATTATTCTTGTTTTGGATTTCTAGATTGGGATTTTATCATAAATGTAGGGTAGCCATTGAAATTATTCTCATCTAAATCTAACCACAGTCATTGTTACCAACTCAATTTTTGTTTTCGTGCACTAATCCTCCATTTAACCCACTAACTATTTTGTTTTGTCATGTTGCAAATCTGGAGTGCAGAAAAGATTTTTCCCGCACTAGAGCGGAAAAGTGAATCTTTGCGTTCTGTAATCAGTGCAGGAATCGTCACTTTTCAAGGTAACTGTAGGAAAAATATAAGTAACAGATGTAAGGTGCAAAGTAATAGATACGTTGGTGTTCGCTACCAGCTATAAGTGGCTTCCATACGACGAGAAGGAGCCACAAATGAGGGCAATGAAACGAAATCAGAGGACAATAGAGTACGGTAGTCGAGAGTTGGAGGTTGAACATTTTTGAGCAGGTAGCGCAGCCACGTCTCCTTTTCATAACCCAGGATTGAAGTAGAATAGAGTTGGTTAATATTCGTATTAATCAATCAATCAATCAATCAAGAATCTTCTTTATTCCACAATAAAGCAAGTACAAAAATGATAAATAAAATGAACTATAAAATACAAAATAATTAAGTACTTAAATTAGGGTTTCATATTGTAATAGTGTGATATTGAGAGGGTATTATTGTAGTTGTTTTTGTGTTTCTTATATTGTTTTTCAGGTTTTTGAACTGAAATGAACTTTGATTTTACTGTTTGTTGAACCCTGCGTTTTTAGTGTGAGAATTGACTCTGTCTTGTTGGAATTTGCCAACTTGTTGCCTAGTTGTCAAAATTAAAGCAATTTTCGTGCATTTTCCAAGTGCAGTTTCAATTTCATGTCGAAAAAGCCACTGTATTTGAAAATTGTACGAGCATTGACCTTTTTGCAGCTTTGGCTTTTCCACTGGAAGTTATGCTCAACGCTCGTGGAGGGGGAACAATTTTCAGTGAAGAGGCCACAGTTGGTATTGAGACGTGAACGGAAAAACATGTAACGGTGTGCGAGCCTCGGTCCTCTGAATGGGCTCATTTCCCATTCAGAGGGACAAGTTGTTTAACTTTCAGTCATCAGTAATTTTTATCTAGTTGAATAGAAAACCAAATTTTATGGAGTTAGTAGGAGTAGAATTAGGAAATTATTTGTGCGTGTGAGTTCAAGTATAGTGAGTTTTATTATAGCGTATGTGAGTGTTTCTGAAGAGTCCAAGTTTGAATATTGTTAAAATGGTGAGTGCCAAACTTTTGTTGTTTTTCTTATTAAGCTCAAAATTTAGTTTCATAGAATGACCGAGGCCCAAATTCAAATGCAGCAAGTTAGCAGGTTCCCAAAATGTATAGATTGAATTAATTGGTATATACCTTTTTTTATGAATCAGTTACTGAGTAACTCTGGAAAATTTGACATGATTTCTATTGATTCGTTAATGAGTTCAATAAACCTGAGGTTAAATTTTAAAAGTATTTTTTTCATTGAAGTTCCTGGCTCGTAGTTACTATAGTTGCTAAAATAGGTGACAATTAGATAATGATGATAATCTGTGCATTTGAATGAACAAATCCACTAAAAGCTCCCAACCATTCAAGGATTCAAATAGAGATTTTATAGCATAATTTTAGCAAATATTAAAGAAAAGAAGAAACAACCCCCCTCCGTTCACATTGGTGGCCAGCGGTGGTATAGTCTGCAAGAATGACTATCGAACCACATGTATTCTTATATATTTCATATTTTGGAAGGTTAACTCAATAGAGACAAATATGTCACCGGTTGCAGAAATGATGTCAGGTGTGGTGTAGGGTTAAAAATACCTCCACCGGTTACAATATTATACATTACGGAATGAGCCTACATGGGCATTGTGGCCTGTGCGTAGACTCGAGACTACAAGAATAGCAAGGGTATCACGTGACGCAAACTCCAATCAAAATTGATCACTGATCGGATTTTTCTCGATAAAGGGAAACATATCTACGTACAGATATATATATATACGCATAATATCTATAATATCTCTATTATATCTATAATATCTACGCACAGGTACGAGCCTAGCAAGCTAAGGGCACCTTGTGTGGGACTGTCTATTCCTGAGTTGGCAGACTAGCCATGTAGCAGGAGTTTGACATTGTCGTGCGTCCCCGGCATAGCCACACCTTCAACACTTGTAAACTTGTTCTATATTTTTGTGAATATCTTGTATGAATTTTTATTGAATGAATTTGATCTGATTTGTTGCATACCCACTGAACCGCCTAGCGTTCCACAAATTGTTGACCGAGCGAAGTGAGGTCTAAGATTCAAGTCAACGGTTTGGCATTTCTCTTAATGTTTAAATGTTTATATGTTGCGCATTTACGGCGAAACGCGGTAATAGATTTTCATGAAATTTGACAGGTATGTTCCTTTTTTAATTACGCGTCGACGTATATACAAGGTTTTTGGGAATTTTGCATTTCAAGGATAATATAAAAGGAAAAAGGAGCCTCCTTCATACGCCAATATTAGAGTAAAAATCAGACTATAGAATTATTCATCATAAATCAGCTGCCAAGTGATTACACAGATGTGTGGAGAAGCCAGTCTATTGCTGTATTTCCATTAAGGTCTATAGTTACAATCAGATACTTGTGGATGAGAATACTGCGTGAGGTCTACTGTTCACAGAACTACTAGTTAAACTTGATTTGCTGTACAAGTATAAGCTTTCATAAATTCGATGTAATAATTATAATTATTTATTCATTTTACTGCAATTTACAAAGAATACAAACATGATAATACATAACTTTCTCAAAGCATAATATAAGACTTTATATAAATTTTCACAGTGCGGCCCTTTTTAGGTTAAACTTGAAATGTTCAATAATCATTTACTTGTGATTGAAATCCATAGAATTGGAACAAATAATAAATACATTTTTAACAAAAATGTTATTTAAAAAATATTATGTGTTTACAAACATTATGGTATGTACTTTGATTATGTTATGTGTTTCATGATTTTGGAAAATAATTAGCCTGTCTGATTGGAAAGTCTTGTATTTGTAGAATTATTTTTTATATATGCCCAGTACATTTCAAATTTGTATCAATTTTTTAACATGATTTTTGAAAATAATTAGCCTGTCTGATTGGAAAGTCTTAGATTTGTAGAATTATTGTTCATATATGCTTAGCACATTCCAAATTTGTATTAATTTTTTGGCAATGATTTAGGTATCTTTGTTTTGATTTGAGCTTGGAGATTTTGTCGCAATTGTGTTCTAATTAGTCCTTTCATAACAATATTATTATTCTATTTGCATAATTTATTCAATGCTTGACAAAATCACAAATCAAGGCAAAACTTTGTCAACTTCTTCAAATACTGCTAGACATGAATAATTTTTGCTACATTTATGATTTTCAAAACTATGTTCTTTTACAGAATCTGTGATACCAATGGTGGGAAATGTATTCAGCTTTGTCCTCACTAAATATCCACCTGAATGGAGATGGGCCTTGATAAAGGTATGCAACAATTTATCATTCATTTTTAAACAAATCATATGTATTTATTCAATATAAATAGTGTATAATAATAATATCGAGTGACCGGGCTGGCTCACTACCTCCGTAAAATTAAATTAAATTCGTATGGCTTTTGTTGGTGGAGAGTCCCTTGTGGGAAGGTCTCACCGCCTGAATATATAATTTAAGCCGTCAATGGGCCTTACGACTGTCATACTTTAGCCGGGACCGACAGTTTAATGTGCCCATCCGATAACACGGGAGTGATTTGGTTAAAAAACTTTTGGTATTGAGAGGGTTTGAACCCGGGATCTCTGTGCTGCTACGCAAGCACTCTATCCACTAGACCACGGATCACTCCACTACCTCCGTAAACAAAGCCGTAGTGCATTCGTGTGACGTCAGCACAGGTAGGGCTCCTACACCAATAAAAATTCGTTGATTTCAGCTGATATCAGCTAGTATTTTATTGGTGTAGGAGCCCTACCTGTGCTGACGTTACACGAATGCACTACGGCTTTGTTTATGGATGTAGAGGCTGGCTCAGGTCTGGTGTCAGGATATGTAGCAACTGATCCATAGTGTATAAAATGTTTACAATAATATATAAAAAACAACAATTCCAGGTTTTCTTTAAAAATTCAGAGTAACGTTTGCTGTGAAACTGTTCAATATCCTTTCTAGTTGATGCATATTAATTCAGAGTTTTCCATTTCAGGTGATTATGTGGCTTTGTGCCATAATCTGTGGCTTACTAGTGGGAAAATATTTTGTACATAATATCCTCTGTGGAAAGATTTTGAGACTGAAAATGTTCCGTGATGAACAGGTAAGTTTTTTTGTACATAAATCTAGAATTACATGAATAAATTTGTTTGTAGAATCACTGTCATAGCAAATCATTCTTCTGCCGTGAATCCTATAGAAGTCTATAATTTCCATGCATCTTTTAAACAAGCAACTTACTTTCAAGTTTTTTTTCAGTAAGATGGTAGTTTTTTTATAGATGCGAGCCATTTTACTCTTGATAGTATTTTTAGCCCATGAATCGCCCGTGTGTTTGGCCAATTTAACCCTTATGAGTAAACTTAGTTAAGAGTTGAAAAGTGTAACTATTTTTTCTCTTATCTACTCACATATTTCACATTTTCCAATAATATTTATCATATTATCGATTGTAATTTTATAGAATTACGTATTTTTTAATGATTGGAGAAATATGTCGATGATTCAATGAGCTTATAAAAGAATTACTTCTAGAAAAATGAGTTTACTATGTTGAATAATTTTTCAGATAGTTTTAATTTTCTTCTGTTAAACGGCTATTTTGTGACTAATAAGGCTAGTTTCACATTCATTCGGTTCGTTTCGTTTTCGGCAAATTCCGATAAGTGTGAAACGGTAATTCGGTTTGAATTCGGTACCGAATAGAAACCGCATAGAACCGAACGCCCACTTGACACTAATAAATTCCATCAGGTTTCAATTCGTTGCTGGCGAGACGCTACTTTCACACACTTTCGGTTCGTTTCGTTTTCGGCAAATTCCGATAAGTGTGAAACGATGATTCGGTTTGAATTCGGTACCGAATAGCAACCGCATAGCACCGAACGCCCCCTCGACACGAATAGGTTTCATCATATTCGAATTCGTTGCTAGAGAAACGGGGAAAAACAAAGTCTTTTACACACGCTTGCCATTTTACTTTCCTTGCCCTATTACCATATGTAAGCAAGATGTGGAAGGCGGGAGAAGCCTCCACCCAATATGTAAGCAAAATGTGCCTTCACTGAATATGTAAGGGTGGGAAAATGAAAAACAAGAAAAGATCGTACAGGTTTTTGATATTTAAAACAAACAATAAATTATTTGTACAAAATTAGAATTATAATTAGAAATAATGAAATAATAATAAACAGATGAATATTTCAAGGGCTACTCGCTTTGCTGCTAGTGAAGATTCATTTGTTGTGGTTATGAAAAATTTAAAACAATGACTCAGTAGTCACCTACCTTTATGAAAATGGCTTCCCAATTTGGCATCCACTGGTTGAAACGCGACGTTAATTATTAATTAAAAAAAAAAAAAAAACTGATCTAATGAAGTGGGTTCAGATCCCTTCCTATTCAATAATACAATTCTCTTTAAACTGCCCGAACTGTGACAGGAAAACTGTATTATAAAACAAGAACAAAATCTATCCCCTTCACCAGAACAGCCGGACTTTACTCACAGTCCTAACGAACGAGCTCACACACCACACAAAAGTAAAATTTTGGGTATTAATATATAACTCAGTCAATGCCAAACATGAAGCCATTTCAAATACATATTTTTATCAGTCGCACAAGCGAGCACGTTTGTTATCAAAAACAAAAGAGAAGCTACAATAATTTTGATAAATGAAATAAACAATCTTTCTGTCGCTGACACAAATTGTTCAAAGACAAAAACACTGTTCATTAAACTTTTCTAAATTAAAACTCTAAAATCCTGATCAATATGAGATAAATATATGATTCATATATATGTCCCATATGACCAGGTGACACATAGGTAAGGAAAGTATTGCTTTCCGAAAAAAATTAAGGTACCCCAATTTCTAAATTTCTGTACGTTTCAAGGTCTGAGTCCAAAAAAGTGGTTTTTGGGTATTGGTCTGTATATGTGTGTGTGTGTGTATGAGTGTATGTGCGTCTGTGTACACGATATCTCATCTCCCAATTAACGGAATGACTTGAAATTTGGAACTTAAGGTCCTTACGATATAAGTATCCGACACGAACAATTTCGATCTGATGCAATTCAAAATGGCGGCTAAAATGGCGAAAATATTCTCAAATACAGGGTTTTTTGCAATTTTCTCGAAAACGGCAAAACGATTTTGATCAAATTCATACCTAAAATAGTCATCGATAAGCTCTATCAACTGCCACAAGTCCCATATCTGTAAAAATTTCAGGAGCTTCGCCCCATCAATGCAGATAGATTCCCAATTATCAGGCTTCAGATACAATTGAAACGAAAAAAATCAAGTGGAGTAGATTGAGCATGAAAATCTCTACAATTAATGTTCAGTAACATTTTCACCTAGAATTGAAAATAAGCTTTAAATTCGAGAAAATGTGATTATTCAATTGCAAATTATTGTTGATTCTATTAAATCATTCACTATGAAGATGTAGCAAACCTCATCTGTGTGTCTCCAGCGTTATTGCCCTGTCACCAGCTGGCTCAAATCTTTGAATAGTAGACTTGAGATGCGCGGGAACACTAGCGTCAGGTGATCAATTTCCATAACGGCAAGGAAAGTTGTGTGAGTGCGCCACACCAGATTTTTTGTTTTCATTTTAAACTGATATCGTGATTATCTGTTTCAAAATTTTCCAAGTCAAAATCATAATGGTCAATTCATTTCTGTTAGTTCACAGGAACATTTCTTTCTCAATGAATAGTTTGCTAAAAAAATATGAAAGATATAAATTGAAACTCAGGGAGAATTATTATTCTTTTATTATTTTTTTTATTTTTCCACGAATATTACATGATTTCATCAATGGAGAGAAGAGATGAAGTTTATATACCATGTGTCAAAACAAAAACAAATTTTCAATTCAAAAAAATCATCTCTCTGAACATCAAAAATTAACAAAATTAAAAAGGAACTATTCAAATCATTCACAATTTTCAATTAATTTTAAAATTTTGTTGTTCAAGAAATAACATGGTATCACAATTTAACACAAGCTGTTATATTCAAATATACAAGTATGAACTGTGAAAATCCAGACACAGCTGTGTTTGAGAAGAAAATACCTAATTGGAACCGTACGAATTAAAACCTGACATGTATGAAAGCCTCATTCGTTTTCGGTAACGAACCGAACCAAAAACGTACCGAACCGAATGAAACCGAAAGCGTGTGAAGCTAGCCTAAGGGTATGATCTAGAAAAATGAGTTTACTATGTTGAATAATTTTTCGGATAGTTTTAATTTTCTTCTGTTAAACGGCTATTTTGTGACTAAGGGTATGATCACATTGGATGCGCATGCGTGTATGAGCAAGTGCACGCGTAATCAGTGTAAAAGTGCTTGCATGATTAGCGCACAGATGAGAATCAAAATCTGGAAAGATTTTCCATTGATTCTACGTTTAGTGTGAGCAGCTACATGCAATTCAAAACGTGTTTCAATGACTCTTTTCAGATTTTTTCTCGGGTCATGTATGATCTGACGTGCACTTGTACCTACCGAGTGATTCAGAAAGGACTTTACAACTTTGAAAATTCATATAAATCTTATTAAACGAGATACAGAGAAGGTTTAGGTGTTGTTTTAAAGGAAAAAAACTTCAAGTTTTTTACCTTAAACTAAAGATTTTTTTTGTGACTTCCGTTGGTTATCCTGCAGACATCCCATCGATAGTCGATTTCTTCCCAGACTCGTACTAGCATTTCAGGTGTATCTTGCTCAAATCCTTGCTCTAAGTTCAGGGAGAATGGCTGGCAAAGGAGGTACATAAACAATATCTTTATGAAACCCCACAAGAAAAATCAAGCGGTGTTAGTCTGGGGAACGAGGGGGCCATGCAATTGGCGCATTACGGCCAATCCACTGATTTGGAAAGCGGTCATATTAAGAAAATCCCGGACGTCAGTCAGATATTGTAGTGGTGCGCCATCTTGCATAAAGAAAACATTTCATTCTCGGTCATCCTCATCGATCTGTGGTATCAAAAATTTTTGCAACATATCAAGGTACACAATGCCGTTTTTCGAATCAAAACACACAGCTAGCACGCTTGGGTCCAGTGAAGGCAGCCATCTTTGACGTAACTGCCGCTAGCGCTTGTGCGGAACAACCAGGCACTAAGCGGACTACGCGAGTCAAAACGTGGAGTGTTCTCCTTTAAAACAACACCAAAACCAGCTCTGTACCTTGTTTAATAAGATTTATATGAATTTTCAAAGTTGTAAAGTCCTTTTTGAATTACCTGGTATTCGCATCCAATGTGATCATACCCTTACCCTTAGTTGTTCAATATGTTTCATACTGTAATTAGTTTTAAATTCTCATTCCTCAGAATAATGATAAAAAACTTTTCTCTATGTGCTTTTTTTCTAATTTGTATTGTTTTGTACTATATTTCATTATTTTCTCATCTCTGAAACTGATGAATGTTGTTATTATCTATTGTATTTCAGGATTACGTTTATTCTAATATGTATTCATTTCTACAAATCAACTACATTGTATTCATTTCTACAATTATGTTAATTTGATTAAAATAACATTATGAGGCAACCTAAGATATATTATATTATTTTGCAGGGATCATGGATTGCAATGTTTCTGACTGTGATCGTTTCACTTTACTTATTTTCCCATGTCTACAACCTGATTCTATTGATATTCTACGATAAGCCATATTACTTCATTGACAGTAGAATGGGTATAACTTATGCTAGGTGAGTATTGTAATGCATGCATTCCCATTCATTAAAATTCTGATGAACTTCTCATTTTATTTTTGAAACTAGTATAGTTTGTAGAGTATTATCAAATTTGTCATTTGTCATTTAAATTTTTTTTTTGAAAAAGATAAGAAAACAAAGACCATTATACAAAGTCTTTGGACGATTAGATTCTATAAGTCCTTCAACATTTATAAGCCGAGAGAGGATACTTGCATATATCATATGAATGGAATCGGTTGGCAGTGTGATGAGTCAAATCTAATTTACCATGTATAATGTAAATCATAGGACATTTAATGAATAAATAGGTAGCGATTGAAGTAAGTGCTTCTCCTTGGCAGTGTGATGAATCAAGCCTAATTTACAGTGTATGATGTAACTTGAATTAAATTCTGACATGTAATACACATGTAGTAACACAGGACATAGCAATTCTTATACGGTAGATGCCATTAGGAACCAGTTGCAACCAGGTGACGGATAGTTTTATTGAAGAGGCAATAATTCAACCTCAACTATTCTTTAATAATAATATCATAGACAAGCAGGTAACCCGTGCTTCACAAGGGTCTAATTAGAAGCTTGGCTTACTGGAATCTTGAAAACTTAAAATAGGCCTATAACCATCCTTGTTTAATTGAGAATCTATATGCAAAAGCTCAAGTTAATCAGTTGAGTAGTTGAGACGTGATGATGCGTCATTTGTGAATTTCCTATCCCGTACGTATATAAGCCAGTTCTTTCTTTTATTATAGTATAGATAATGTAGCTTGAAGTATATCTATCCTCTGACATGTAATTACTGAAATCGGTTGACAGTGAGATGAATCAATCCCAATTTACCATGTATAATGTATCTTGAAGTAAATCCCATAACAAATAATAAATGAAATTGGTTGACAGTGTGATGAATCAAGCCTTATTTCCCGTGTATAATGTAACCTGCAGTAAATCCAATAACGTATAATAGCATATTAACAATTTATTCATCCAAGATACACAATTATTCACTAAAAGTAGGTTATGTTTCTCCACTTCATGAATGAAATGACTGAAATCGGTTGACAGTGTGACGAATTAAGTCTAATGTTTTGTGTACAATGTAACTTGGAGTAAATCCTATGATACATTCACTAAAAGTAGGTTATGCTTCTCCACTTCATGAATGAAATGACTGAAATCGGTTGACAGTGTGACGAATTAATCCTACTATTTCGTGTGCAATGTAAGTTGGAGTAAATCCAACCTGAAATTGGTTTTCAGTGTGATGAAAACGGCAGCCTGCGGCACGTGGCTGGGTGACCTGATCACGGCGCTGATGGTGACCGACGTGATGCTGCAGGACAACCTGTACCCCGAGTGGGCACCCACCTGTCGTCGGCTGTGGCGACGCTCCAACCTGCCCCGCATCCTCATCTTCTGGGTGGTCTCCGTCATCGCCACCGGCATTGTCGTCACCCTCATCCTCAGCGACTACATCTCCTGGGACCGGCTCAACCGCGATTTCATATCCAGCACAGGTGAGCCGCTTCAGAAATATCATGAAAATAGCTATTTATGTATTAAGAGCGTAATGCGTGACTTTATCGCTCGCGCAAAACAGTTATCACGCGACGCGAAGCGGATTTCAGTAATCCTATAATGAGAATTAATACAATTAGTATTATCAGCAAATTTCATATTTATTCACTTAAAAAGTTGTCTTAAATATTGTTTTATTATTCTTATTTGCTATCTTTTTTTCAGTTTTGTGCGCTGTTCTGTTGTTGTAAATTGGATGCGAAATAAAGAATCTTATCTTATCTTATCTTATAAGAAGCATTACGCGCGAATTACATACACATTTTTTTCTACAACTGCCCAAACCTGTTAAATTACTTATATCGTCGGAGTTACAATTACCGACTTTTTAAGTTATGATCTGACCTTTTGGCGAGCTGCTTACCATCAGCCGATCAGCGAGCGTAAAGAAACTCTTCTGTTGTACCTTCAAAATGTTGTACCTTGGTACTAAGTGGAAGGTTAGGAAAAAATCCAATATAGCAAATAAATCTCATTTAATTGAAACAAAAATAGAAAAATAAGATCAAAAACCAATAAAATATGTATTTAACTACATTATTAATTCATAGGCATTTCATAAGTATTAAAATCTACAGGGAACTTCATAACTTCCTTTAGACGCTCAGAGGTTCCTGACGTTATAGGCAAAGGTAACTTACAAATGATATCTCCCTCATCAATTTCAAATTTGGTCTCATCTCTTAATACAAAAGTATTAGCTCCAGTTTTAACTAGATATTGAATCTCATACATGTCAGTTTTTTGTAAAACTTTCGCTATATAATATAAAACTCTCTTTTTACCAGGAACCTTAACCAAAATATAATCATTCTCTTTCACTTCATTACATTCATTGACTGTTTCAAGGTCTACTTCCATCTCTTCATCTAAAACTTCTTTAATTTGTTCTTCAATGGATGCATTATTAAACTCTTCATCACTAGATGGCAAACTAATATCCTCATCCTCTGAACTTGTGTCATATCCAGTTGTTTTAAATTTCTTTTTTAGATTAGGTCTATTCAAGTTTTTCTTAAAACCACGAAACAATCTCTTATTAACTACATCTTTCTTTTTGTCCTTCATTCTTTTTTGCTGTTCAATCAACTTTTTTTCTGGAGTGTCAGTGAGGATTCTTGTTTTTCCTGGCTGTCTTGTGAAGACAGCCAGGAAAATTAAATTTTCCTAAATTTTCTTGTGAAGATGTTGACGGCTGTATGGAGGGGGTTGCAATGTCATCCATTTGTTGTTGATCAATAATCTGCTCACGGTCTGTAACGTTGGAAGAGAGAAACTCATCTTCTGTAAAAATATTTCGATTGAATGGATGTATTCCTGCGACTTCAAATCCCTTTTCTATATTCTCTTTTGTCAATGCTTTTTTGAAAGCATTGCCTACCAATCCAGCTACATCGTATATTTGAATGGGCTTTCCAGGATTGGATAGCATCCAACTATTCATTGCACTGTTATAATAGCCTTTGTATGGCCCAAAAACCGTCCGATCCAATGGCTGCAACTTGTGAGAGGTATGGGGTGGGAATGTTAACAAAACCACACCCTTCTCCTTACATAAATCTAAAGATTGTATGGAGATATGGCTCTCATGGTTATCGAGTATAAGCAGGACTGGCTTCTCTTTTGTAGGCTTCACATGCTCAATAAAGTGCTTCATGTATTCAAAGAATAAGTCTTCATTTGACCATCCACTGGGATTTGCACCTCCAATTGCACCATTTGGAGCTCCTATGAGCATGTGTTGTTTGAAGTACACCCGAGGGAAAATCAGCATGGGAGGTATACTGTTACCAATAGCATTGACACAGGCTATCCTTGTAATGTTTAGTCCTCTTTCCCCTGAAGTGACAGAGCCAACCTGTTTTATCCCTTTTGAACAAAGAATTTTGGGAGGTGCATGAACTGTAGAGTTGCCAGTTTCATCCAAGTTATATATCTCATTTGGTTGAAACTTATGCCTTTCCAGTACAGCTTCTAAGTTGTCAAAAAATGATTTGACATTCTCTTTATTAAAACTAGTTGCCCTTGCAAGACTTGTTGCCTCAGGTTTGCGTAAGCTTAGGCTAGGATGCCGTTTTCGGAAGCCACGCAACCAAAACTCCCCTGCAGATTCAGCTGTAACCCATTCTTTAGGAAGTTTGGTTTTACTATCAGTCTCTTCTGACAAGGCTTTAGCATAATTAAAAGCTAATTTCAGTGTACTTTTCTTTGTTAGACCATAATGTAGTGCAGCAGATTGTTTCAGGTAAGTAACTAACCTCAGTTCTTCTTCATTTGTGAAAACCTTTTTGACCGAATTTTTTTCACTGTTGTACTTAAAAAGAGTCTGTTGTTCCTCTTTTCCAAGAAATGCTTGGTAGTGCCTACTCACAGTAGAATTGCTTAGTCCATACCTTCGAGCAGCTTCATTGATCTTGAGTGTTCCTTTGAGAACATCATTGACAGCAGACTCCAAAGCATGTTGATCTATCTTCTCCCTAGTCTTTCCTTCCTTGCTGCGAGGCATTGATCTAGAAGCAAAGAAAAAACCATCAAAAAATTAGCCTGCTTATAATGCAATTTGATATTATTTTGAATACTCTACATTTACTGACAATACAATAAATCAAAAATTACAGCAATACCAACTTGTTAGATAAATTACTTTTGTAAGTGTATTTCAACAAAATTCCAAAATTTGTTGTACCTTGGGACATCCCAAGGTACAACAATGATGCTGTCCCAAGGTACAACACATTGCATATTATCAGACAAACATGGCTAATAAAATAGTTTTAGGTTAATGGAAAAGACTCATCAACCATACCATTGAAAAGGGAATGTTTTACAGTTAAATAATAAGTTATTATCATCAACACAGAAGCGATAAACAAAATTAGAAAAAAAACCAATGATGCAACAAAAATTTACTCACCTATGACAGTTTTCCAATTTGTAACTCAGCTTCCACAAAACTCAGTAGATAGTCGCCATTTGCTCTGTAGTAACTCCTAGTGACAAGATTAATAACTAATAGAGGTTAGTTTGAACTTTCACCCAAAGATGGCAGAGCAATGGCGTTTGTCCCGAGGTACAACTGTCCCAAGGTACAACACATTCCTATGTAAATTTTTTTTACGCGCAGTTGTAGAAAAATAATATTTTAATATTAAATAAAGAAATATAATTATTCTATTGTTGTTGAACATTACAATAGTTATAGACAACGTCAGAAATTGCAGTTTAGGAAACTTAGGCCCCTATACAGATAATCGGTATAAAGGGGGAAATGTCAGCTGTTCGTTTGAACCCTGTATGAAACACATTATGATAAATGCAAATATATCTTCAAGTAAACGTGGTTTAGCTTTGAACGTAATGTTAGCATATGCCCTTAGTCAAACTATAACTTGAAGGGTTGAAGTAGAAAATATTTATTTATTTATTCGTGGACAGAATCACAAATCATATAAATATGATTAGGAAGGAACAACAGGCTAAAAAACAAATATCAGTCAAAACAACATGCAAGTAAAATATAACACAGAAGAAAGTAAGCTCAAGTACAATGAACAATAGTTAAGAATATTTTGAAATTGAAAAATCTTCCACAGTATAAAATTGATTTCAAATTCAACTACTGTGTAGCTTTTTTGAAGATTTATGATGGAGCTTCTTCTATCCACTCTTGTGCCAATTTATTTAACATTCTCACTCCAACATCACAGCTATTCTGCGATCTAGTCAGCCTACATAAAGCTGAATAAATATACCCCTAGTGTTACTATTCAACACAATATCAGAACAATGCAAAGTTCAATATCGTTAAAATACATGGGTAAACACACTGAACTAGAAATAAAATCTGATAGCATCAGCAACGATTGTCCAGTTTTCAAGTTATACTGAAGATGGGGTCCAGTGCATTTAAATATGTCCGAAATTTACAAAGATGATATAAGTATATTCTAATGCCGCATCTATACAATCGAAAGACCTGGATGTAAAAAGATCAATTTATTTTGCGTATGCCCACTCGCTGTTTCAATATGCGATTGAAGCTTGGGGTGGTGCATATGATTGTCACTTTAATAAAGTCTTCACACTACAAAAGCATCTTATAAGGGCAGCACTGGGTAAACCAAGACGATACCCAAGCAAGAAACTTTTTGAAGAATTAAGCGTTCCCACACTAAGACAGATGTATGTAACTAGGATTGTTTTGCACTTAAATAAGAACAGAAGTAATCTAGAAATTAGAAATATACCGTACCAAACTCGTTTATTAGCATTAAATAATTTCAATATCAACTTAATAAAACTAGTAGTTTGTCGACACCAATTCACCTATCTTTGCAATATATTTTCAAACAAAATTCCGATAAAACTAATTAATTCAAAAATTACTAAAGCACTTATCAAGGAAATAAATGTATGGGTTGAGCAGAATATATATTTTACAATGCCTAAATGTTAATAAATCTATTCATGATTCTTTTGAGTTTTGAATGTCTTTCTATCTTTTGTATTATTTATGAAAATTGATTAAGCACTGGGATGTGCTCACAACTGAAAATTTCATTTTTTATTGTATTCTTCTTCATTAGTTTGCATTTAGAAGATTTAAATGTAGGCTGTATGACTTGTTTTTGGTTATCACCTGTATAATTGGTTTTAACACGAAATTATTCAATTAGGTATATATTTTTTTCCATTTTTCAGTATTGCTATAGGCTACTTCGTACTGTTTGCTTTATGAACTCACAGCTAGCGCACAAGTTTAACTTTGCTGGCTGTGCCAAATCATTTAGATCTATTATAATTTACATTTTTATTATGCATTTTGTATGTATCATTCATGTTTTGTAACTATGTGATTTTGGCGAAATAAACATTCTTATCTTATTATCTTATCTTATATACTCTCGTCAAGTGTGTAAAAATGACGACGAGTGTAAGAGTATGGATGGTTGGCCTTCGCTTGCTATCGCTCCGATTTTTGTCGAGCAAATACGAGTGCCCAGCCGAGCATCCACAAATGGTCACATTGCAGTGTGGATAGCAGGACCCGGAGGTTATATATTAGCCAATGTTAACATAAGGAACATTTTCTCAGTGAAAAATTGTCCAATTGGCAACAAATTTTTTCTAGATCTTTATTGACTCTATTAATTTACAACTTTTGACCCGGTGAATTTGGAAAATATTGCCTAGAATTTGAAAAAACATTTTTTACATAATACGTTTCGCGGTTGAAAAATTATGCTCATTCATGGCTGTAACTTTTATTCAAATCATTTTTCCCTGAAACCCCCGGGTCAAAATGTGTGCATTAATGATATGAGTAGCCTGTGAAAAATTCAGTGGTTTCTGAGAAAATGTTCCAAAAAACTAATTTACGGGAAACAACGAATAACAGTAGAAGTGAACTTACTAACATTAAAACATTCCATATTCATAGTCTGCCTGTCCATCCTCCTGGTCTTCCTGTAGCTTTTCCATTTTTATTTTCTTCTTCCTAGCCTCTCTTTCAAAATCATTTATTTTTCTTTCACTGTCCCGAACATAATGAGTAAGACGTTCAGAAAATTAATCTGAGTTGAATGGAAGAGAATGGTTAGAAAATAAGGGAAATGCAAGTTAATTTATTTTAAAAATATCAAGCGCACAAAAAGGTTAAAACAAATCATTTTTAGGCCTCAAAAACTTTCTAACCCTAAAAATGTCCAACCCAAAACTTTTATCACTCCAATTAAACATTGTATGGTGCAAGGGGGCACAGCCCAACCCCAAATTAAAAAAAAATTAAACCAAAAATAATATATACCAGAAAAACATTGTCAGGGGTGCCGCGGGCGAAGCCCCCTGCTGAGCGCAAAGTGCGAGTTATAAATACTAGGCACAGGAATAATCTTAGATCTCAAAAAAGGTGGTTTCACACAGGTACAAAATTATATGCCTGATTATATATAGTAATTGCTAGAGATCTTTCGGGTATAGTTTTCAAAAACACAGTAAAAAATATTTTTAAGGAAGAATTTTTATGTAAAGTTGTTGATTTTTCAAATCAACTTCCTAGATTTTATAAAAAGGTAAATTTGTTCATTACTCTAAGCATCATACTACTGTATATAACCTTTTTCTATTCTCTGAAGCTTATTAATTTTGTAACTTTTAAATTCTTTATAACTTTAAATTCGTGTAACTTTGAAAGTTCAGCATGTAAAATAAAGATACCAGCATCTCAGCATCTTTCCATCCTCCAATTGAGTTTCGTCAACAAAGGTGGTCAAGTCATATACATTCCAGTACTTGGATGATGGTCCCTTAACATATTTTTAAGTAATGGGAATCCATTACTACTGCATTATGCCTCCTTCATTGACAAATCATGAATTACTTCACAAAGATGATCGTTCTGAAAATCCTTTAAGGATATAAGCCCTATCTACCTTCAAAGTTCATATGCTTTTTTTATGAAGGAAGTTTCCATTATTTGGTTTTCAACAAATCAGAAGTTATAATCATTACAAAATGTATTTTGTCTGGAATCGCAGTAGGATGTGTCCTCAACTGTCGCCTGCTGCAAGCGAGTCTCTAATTTTTGTACAGGCCCGACAGTCGAGACCAGCGACATTCGAGGCCAGCGACGGTAGAGGACTCCTGAAAAAGAGGCCTCAAATGTCGCCTGCGTTAGGCGACAGTTGAGGCCTCTCCAATTTTTGTACAGCCCCGACAGTCGAGACCTACGACGTGAGAGGACTCCTGAAAAAGAGGCCTCAAATGTCGCCTGCGTTAGGCGACAGTTGAGGCCTCTCCAATTTTTGTACACTCCCGACAGTCGAGGCCTACGACCGTAGAGGACTGTAAAACAGTCCTCTACTGTCGCAGCCCTCGAATGTCGTCGGTCTCGACTGTCGCGCCCCCGTTATGAAGTTTTTGAAATGCTGAAATTTTTTAGTTGAATTTATGTGGTACGGAAAATTTCCATTTCTTCAAAAAATTATTCAAAATTTTTACAACATTTGGAATACTATGTGTATAGCATCACTGTAAAGAGGAAATTCTGGAGAATATTATCCATCGAAATGAACGAAAATTTCAACAACAAAAATTCAACAACCTCCTGGAGTGTGGACTAGTTTTCATTCTAACTTGAACTACTCAATAATCTAATGCGTAATTTTTCCCGCTTCTACAACTGTACGATACTGAAAATCATGATTCCATTAAATCGAATTACATTACATTACATAAATATAACTGCACAAAACATCTATGAGAATGTGAAAGTTAACACCACATTGAATGTTTATCCATTCAGAATGTATGATGTATCAAATATAGCGATCAAATCACATCAGAACAATTACTTTTTCATCATAATCTCATTTACCAATACAGAAGGTTGAACCAATGGGTCATATCATCACAAACAATATTCTTATCAATTTAATTAAAAATAGAATAGCTTATTTGTGCTTAGCTTACCAGGTGCTATAGTAGCAATGGAAAAATTATAATCTTATGAGTTTATGGTTTGTGGTTCCATTAGCAATAGAAGAATATGGACATCAGTGGGTTAGTTTAACATTGTCGCAGACAGACAACGAGGTCTTCAGGAATGAAAAATTGTTTATTATTTATTTCAGTTGATTATTGTTCATTACAGATATACAGCGATGATTCACTAAAATTATTTTATAAGCAACTTCCATTGTTTTTCGCAGAACTGACTCGTGCTTTTCTGGCATCGTTCATTCTGGTGATGGACGTCCTGATAATGATGCAGGATTGGGACTTTCCGCATTTCACCACCACCTTACATATCAATTTGCCCGGATTCAGTGTTGCCACTCTCGAATGGAAGTATGCCGAGGTGCATTTGACAGGTCAGTTGATGAAAATTATCATCAAAAGAACAACCATTTAAATTAAAGATAAAGTTCTAGTAATTCAGTGGTTTAAAATATGAAAAATGAATATAGTGAGATTCCTAAACTTGACAGCATTCCTTATGAATAACATCAATAGTTTCAAGTTTCAAGTTTTTATTGGGCCAGTTGAACATAGAAGTTACATATAGCCAAGTCACAATTCACATTAAAGAAACATACAATAAACTGCACAGATACAATACATACAATAGACAATAATAAATAAAATAAAACAGATCAGTAAAAGCAAATTTACAATTAGATCAGATAATTTAGTCGCCTGTACTTGGGTATCAATAGACAAAAAAAGTATTATATTAAATTGACTAGGGTGTTGTGATCAGCAGCAATGAATTCCTCTACTGAGTAAAATTGATTCACAATCAACCAGGATCTAAGTACTTGGAGAAAACGTTTATTCGGCAAGGATCTAACTTGAGTTGGTAGCAAGTTATGGAATTTGTAGCCTATCACAGGATAGCTCGACTTGGACTTTTCAAGTCTGCATCTTGGTATATATATACTCTCACGGTTTCTTGTGAAGTGACTGTGAATGTCATTGCTCTTTGGTAGCCTATCCTGCATCTGATGTATATCCTTCAAACATTGATAGATGAACTCATTAATGACGGATAGAATGCCATTTTTAGAAAAAAGGGGCTTACAGTGATCTAGATAGCCCGCCCCAGAAATCACCCTGACCGCTCTCTTCTGAATTAACAGAACTTTAGAAGTGCTAGATGCATGACCCCACAATTTCAAACCATAACTCATCCTCGAATGAAAAAAAGCAAAATAGGCCTGTCTGACCACCGAAATTGGCAGTTCAGACATCAGCCTTCTCAGTAGATAGACAATGCTGCTGAGACTGGAGCACACCATGTCTATATGAGGTTCCCAGAATAACTTGGCATCAAGAGTGAACCCCAATAATCGGACCGGCTGCAAATACTCACTGACATCAGATAGAGAGAACAGTATACTTTGGGTTTTTGCCTCATTCAGAGACAATCTGTTTAGTGAGAACCAATCACGAGCTTTATCATACAGCTCCATCACATCTGCTTTAGCTTGGGTGACACTCTTATTTGCAGAGAACAAGGAAGTGTCATCCGCATAGAACAGCACATTTCCCGCTAGATAGCAGTGCAAATCATTTATTGCTACAAGAAAGAGTAATGGGCCTAACAATGAGCCCTGTGGCACACCCCGTTTTACCAGAAGAGGAATTGAGCACTGATCATTCCAATGTACAATCTGTTTTCTCTCAGAAAGGTAAGACTCAAACACCCGAATTGCACATTCCTGTAAGCCATAATGCTCCAATTTCTTTAAAAGAACTGTATGAGGAATACAGTCAAATGCTCGTGAGAGATCACATAGCATTGAAAAAGTTGATTTCCGCTCCTCAAAAGAATTGATAATCGATTCTAACAGTGAATCCACAGCCATGACAGTAGATTTTCCCTTCCTGAAACCAAACTGAGAAGGAGCCAGGAGGTCATGCTCCTCAAGGTATTTATACAGTTGTGCAAATATGATTGCCTCAAATATCTTAGCAAAAACAGGAATTATAGAAATTGGTCTGAAACTTGAGGTGTCACAATATGGACCTTTCTTGTAGACTGGAACTGTTCTGGAGATTTTGAGTTGTTCAGGGAAAGTACCGCTAGCTAAACAGTTGTTTATACACAATGCTAATATGGGTGCAATAATAACTATCATCTGCTTGAGCAAATTTGGGGTCATGCCATAAATATCCTTACAATTAGAACTCCTGAAACCTAAAACCGCTTCAATTACATCTTGAGCACATACAGGACTCCAGGTGAATTCAGAAACTATGGCAGGCATGCGAGTAAATTGAATAGGTTCACCGTCATTTGGTATATCATTCACAATCTTCTCAACTGATTCAAGAAAATAATTGTTGAAGTCATCTGCTGTGGCAAATGAGTTGTTGGTCTCTTTTGATGGTGGTCTTATTTTGTTTATAAGGGTCCAGGCAGCTTTTATTTTATTACTAGACTCCATAATGAGTTTTGCATTTGCTTCCAATTTTGTTTCCCTAATTTTATTGCGATACCCATGTCTAAGATTCTTCAATACAATGTTCAGATTAGGGTTTGTTTTACACATGTCACTTACCAACAGAATAAGCTCTCTCAGTTCTTCAAGTTCTGGAGTGAACCAATCGCAACTTGGACGGGTTGGACCACCCCCCAGTCGACCAGCATCCCTCCCCGATGATGAGAAAACCCTTTTAGTCTTCACAGGAAACAAAGAATCAAAAAGTTCCTTAAAACTACAAAAGAAAAACGTAAACCCCTCCCTTGCTGACAACGTTGAAATCTTATTAAACCAGGGCTCAATTCGATCCTGTAGTGAAGCACAAAAAATCTGAAGACAATTCTCATTAAATGATCGATACTGGATAGTTTTGAGTGTTTTACCCCGTCTATAGCAAACCAACCGAGCTCTCAGAAGGATATGTTTGTGGTCTGATATTTGATCCTTGCTAACATTCACAGTGAAACAATCCGGATCTAAGTTTGTTACAACTGAGTCAAGAGCTGAGCATCCTCTTGTTGCCTCACTTATTAAACTTGTCAGCCCAAACCCCTGCAAAACATTCAGAAACACCCTGACATCCCTTGGTGAATAAATTGCATTGAAATTATGGTCAGTTCCAATCAACACATAATGACCCACAGACAGTGCATAAGAAATACAAAGCTCCAACTTATTAAAAAACAGGTTTGCATCCCCTCTAGGAGACCTATACATCGATATCACTATGAGTGATAGCTCAACAATATAAAAACCTGCAAATTCCGCCGAAACTTCCACACCGTAAGTTGACAAGTCAAGTGGTTTAATAGTAAAATTATTCCTATTGTTAAAATATACAGCTACACCGCCCCAAGGTGACTGTCTACAGAAACTGCCAGTAAGTGCCAGCCTATCAATATTTTGGTAGAATGGTAACTCTTGTTCAACCAGCCAATGCTCTATGATACACAATATGTCAACATTCTGTGATTTACATAAGATTTCAAGTTCATTCAATTTGTTTCTTAAACACTGCACATTTATGGAGCATAAATTCAATCGGAATTTTTTATTATTATTTCTAGAAGACTCTAAATAATTAGGGCTTGACTCATTTACATGCATATCAAAACTTAGATCACTCTTAGGGGCGCCAGGTCGAATCCTAAAAAAGGCTGACTCGAGTCAGACAATGATTGCTGACCTCCAGAAACATTCAGACAATCCCTTCCATCCTCAAGCAGAGTGTCCACACTTACATGATTCGCCAGATCGAAACCTAGAAAAGGCTGACTCACATCAGACAGAGAATGCTGATCTCCAAATACATTGTGATGATCCTGCACACCAGGGCACAAGGAACTGCCAACTGCCAAACCATCATCATTTAAACCAGGAGAGACTAAAACACTTGACTGCATTGCCTTGGAAGAAAATGAGGACACTCTTGATGAGGGGTGGCCGATACATCTGCTGTCAACACCCCTTATAATATCATTTATTTTATTAGCAGTAAGTAATTTACCCATTCCATTCAGATGAAGTCCGTGGCTTGTATGGAACCGCCTCTCCAAAGTCCACAATTCTAGTACATGAACCGGATACACATCAGTTAAACGTCTTATGAGTGTATTTATAGCAGCTATAGTTTTATTAATATGTGAGCTTCCAGGTAAATCATAGCGGTAGGGAATAGTGGATATGATTATATTACTCTCTATATATGCTTCAATCACCTCAATTAACCCCTGCATGAATGCTGACTTGCAGATCTCATCAGAGTTACTATTAATACTATTAGTACCGCCCAAAACGACGACCCAATCTTTTTGTTGGCAGTTTTTGACCTCATTTGGGGAGAGCATCCAGTCAGTCAAAGCTTCAAGCCTTGCCCCTGGAAGAATGTGGGCAACACAAGAAAACTCATTTGGCAGCAAGGAGCCCACACGCTCACGCAACCCCCTACCATGACTATCAGCCCACAAATGCAGTCTTCTATCTAAACCAAACCCACTAAGCGAACTGACATCTCTGCAGGCAGCATTAATCAAGGAGCATGATCTGCGGAAACTATTCAAAGCCAATTTCGCCAAACCAACATTCTTTCCCACATCTGTCAATAGCTTTTCATTCAATTTCAAATCATTTGCTAGTTCAGAGATCTTATTAAGAAACACATTTTTCTTATCAAGATTATCACTAATAATATTTCCCACCGCACCTGCCTTCACCGCTCTGCAGCTTGACAAGACAGCAGCAACAGAGTCCTCCCCTCCTTCTTTATCGTCTGTTTGAGTCCCAAAATCAATAGTTGTCTTATCATTCAACTCCATAATAATCCTATCATTAACAATGGACCGATCTATTGCAGCATGCCACTGCACTAACAAACGAGCATTTTCCTCAGACAATGCCTGCATTTTCCCCTTCAACTCCCCAACATTAACAGAACATTTATCACAAACATTATCAGAATTGTTTCCCTCATAGCAAACACTTCCATCGAAAGAGTGAAGTGAATGTTGTTCGTACTCAAATCCAGTAGACGGTTTACCCTTATTATCATATACTGGTGTAGAAGATAAGGCAGCTCCGGATGAAGCCAACAACGGGTCAATTGTAACTAGGTGGGGCGATCCCGATCAGTATCCTCATCAATGATCACTGATAAATCAACATGTTCAACCGTTTTATTATTACATTGCGGGGGATGATTATGTTTATGTGAAGCAGCAGAATCAATTTCTATTATTTTAGATATTGCTTTATTAGTTTTTAGAGACGCTTTGAACGACTTTGATAAACAACGCCATTGAATCTCACCAGAAAGATTCTCAAAAGATTTTCTATATGAAAAGTCACGGTAAATAAGCTTGGTGTTCCCTTTATTTGTCAGACTGAGAGTGAAATTATCCATTTCCCAATTGAGTAATTAAGCAGAAAGAGAACACTACAAGACGTGTCGTAAGTATAGGAAAATTATGCGTTATGATATTGTAGGCTACCTATCTTATAAAGCACACTTATTGATTTCAATCTACTATTGATTTAGGCTATTTAATATTGTGATATATTTTTATAAAGAAGGAAAGCAATAATTCTTAAATAGAGTTATGATACTGTGATTCAATTGGAATCACAGAAGGGTATTTAAAATGCAAGTGAAAACATAATATAAAGAGAAATATGAAAAGGAAAATTGATAACAACAAAAACAGTCAAGCAATATTAAGGTCCGTTAATTATCTATAGGTGTATACTGTCCGAAAACGAGCCCGTTGACACAACAATCACACTTTTCTAGAAAGAAAGTTCAGCCGATAAGATAAGAGATAGTGATCCACCACTCGAGTCCACCCTCGGTTCGAATCAGACACGAAGCCGGTTGAAAAGGAGACTCAGGTGACGGGAGCAGCCGAACTGTATCGCCTCTCTCCACGCCAGCATCCACATCCGTATCCTCCAATCACCAGATTCAGGCATTCGAAGCAATCACAATTGAAACCAAGATTACCACAGTGGAATAGTTTGTATCATTTTTGCTCATAAGTTGCGACACAAAGCAAATGGAGATTCCTTTCAATAACTGCTCACAATTCGGTTACCCAGATATAATTGGGGAAAATTCAATCTATTGCGTTCACGCAGGAAGGTCAAAGTTCATCTCAAAACAAACGAATACCATCAAAAGCCAGATTTCTTCAAATATCCGTTTAGGTTAGAAAATAGATTGACTGATGTAGTGTTAAGTTATCCAGTTCACTGCCGACAGTTTACACACACAGTTGCAGGGTATACTATACCTTCCCAGAAAAAACACAGATCGAATGGAATATGTTATAAAACAGGTAAAATATCACAAAAACCGAGACACTCCTCTGAGTCGACTTTCAAGTAGCCCCCAGTGCTACCAACCACTCTACCAACCACAATAATTACCATTCGAACAATACAGACAGTGAACTGAATCCAACTGTACTAGTAGTTCTGTGAACAGGAGACCTCGCGCAGTTGAAAACCACAGCCTCCTCTAATACTGTCCATCATAGTGAATTATTTCCTGTCCTGACGTGTCGGCGAGTTATCGGTGTGCAAACAACTAATGGCTGTTTGGGTTGTTGTATTGACAATAATTATTGGCCGAGCGAAGTGAGGTCTAAGATTCAAGTCGACGGTTTTACATTTCTCTTTATGTTTATACGTTCCGCATTTACGGCGAAACGCAGCAATAGATTTTCATGAAATTTGACAGGTATGTTCCTCTTTGAATTTCACGTCGATGTATATACAAGATTTTTTGAAATTTTGTATTTTAAGGATAATAAAAAAGGAAAAGGAGTCTCCTTCGAACGCCAATATTACCGTAAAAATCAGACAATAGAATTATTCATCATAAATCAGATGTCGAGTGGATTATTAATTGCATGCGTCATTGCATGCAATTAATATCTCAATGTAACTTGGCTAAAAATCAGCTGTTGTGTGGACTATCAAATGCAAGCAATGAGGCATGCAATTGATAACTCGAAATAGCATATTATTTTCTCCCGACTTTTCTCTGCTTTCAACTTGGTAAGTTTATTTATGATAGTAGCATAGTTGTTTTACAACAAATTATTGTCAAAAATAATATGCTACTTCGAGATATCATGTGCATGACTCATTTCATTGCTTGCAATAAATAGTCCACACGACAGCTGATTTTTCACCAAGTTGCATTGAGATATTAATTGCATGCAATTAATAATCCACTCAACAACGGATTTATGATGAATAATTCCATAGTCTGATTTTTTAAGGTAATATTGGCGTTCGAAGGAGACCCCTTTTCATTTTCTATCATCCTTAAAATGTGAAATTATAAAAAACCTTATGTACAGTAAAACGTCGACGCGAAATTTAAAAATCTGGTGTGGCGCACTCACACAACTTTCCTTGCCGTTATGAGAATTGATCACCTGACGCTAGTGTTCACGCGCATCACAAGTCTACTTATAAACAAAGATCTGAGCCAGCTGGTGACAGGACAATAACGCTGGAGACATGCGAGGTCTGCTATCTCTCCATAGTGACTGATTTAATAGAATCAACAGTTGCTAACAGTTCACAATTGGATAATCACATTTTCTCGAATTTCGAGCTTATTTTCAATTTTTAGGTGAAAATGTTGCTCAACATTAATTGCAGAGATTTTCTTTCTCAATCTTTTCCACAAGATTTTTTTTGTTTAAATTGTATCTGAAGCCTGATAATTGGGAATCTAAAATCAAACTTTGCATAGTTGGGGCGGAGCTCCTGAAATTTTTACAGATATGGGACTTGTGGCAGTTGATAGAGCTTATCAATAACTCTTTTAGATATGAATTTAATCAAATCGTTGGAGCCGCTTTCGAGAAAATCGCGGAAAACCCTGTTTTTGACAACATTTTCTCCATTTTAGCCGCCATTTTGAATTGCATTTGATCGGAATTGTTCGTGTCGGATCCTTATATTGTAGGGACCTTAAGTTCCAAATTTCAAGTCATTCCGTTGAATAGGAGATGAGATATCGTGTACACAGACGCACATACACTCACACACATACACACACACACACACATACAGACCAATACCCAAAAAACACTTTTTTGGACTCAGGGGACCTTGAAACGTATAGAAATTTAGAAATTGGGGTACCTTAATTTTTTTCGGAAAGCAATACTTTCCTACCTATAGGGCAAGGAAAGTAAAAAGGACCATACCTGTCAAATTTCATGAAAACCTATTGCTGCGTTTCGCCATAAATGCGGAACATAAAATTTATGTAATATAAACATAAAATTTAAATTTATGTAATATAAACATAAAGATAAATGCAAAATCGTCTATTTGAATCTTAGACCTCACTTCGATCGGTCAATTAGCATGGAGATAATTGTATTAGAATATGATAGGAATCCAATCCTCAGTCATCATGTTATTTTTATATAATGTATTGTCAATAGATAAATTATAATTCTAATGTATTCTATTTCATAGGAAAGTGGTTCAACTACGGGTTGATCTTCATGGTCATGTTATTGGATTTGAATATGTGGAAAAATCAGATTTTCTACTACCCGGCACGTTTTGGACAATATACAGGTATTTCCATCATATTAAAAGAGTTTGATTTTGTTTATTCATTTTTTATTTTGTTCGATTTAGAGTTTTTTTTTGTTTATTCCTGAAACTGTAAACCTCAAAGAATCAATTATCTTAATTAATGGAGAATTATTAATTATTAAAGATAGGGATCCGTTTATAAGGATATCAATTTATAGAGTTGAATGCTCAGTTTGCATGCTCATTGTCTGTTATACCACACAGTACATACGAAACTTGGAAACTTGAGTGAATAATTAACAGAAATTTCGCTTGGTTTGATTCAAATCCATGACTTATCCGGTAGAAAGTTGATAAAAGGTAGATAGCGTCAACTGCAATTTCCAGCCTACTACTTTTTTCTACGGAGTCTTTTAGTTCAATAACAAAATAAAACCCAACAAAAGTATCGTTATCTTTTTTTCTTATATTGTCAGAAAATTTGTAATATTTCAATTTTTATAATCCTAACTAGTATTTTTCTGTATTTATACTGGATCTTCCTTTTTCATATTTTCATTTTCCTGTCAATTACGATGTTCCGGTGATTCTTTCCAACTGGTGCATCTATTAATATTATGGCAAATTCTCTCTTTAGTTGGTAATTCTGTTTAATTGAGTGGGATAGCACCGTGGTAAAGTACTCTACCACAGCTTCTCACTCTACTCTACCACTATTGTGCTAATGAAACCAGTCTCGAACTAGTAGAGTAGAGTCGTACAGTATTGACATTTTAAGGTTAGTTCTGTTCACTAGACAACACACTTCACCTACTTTTTCAATTGTAGTGAAAACAGTTACTCGATCAAGTAAGTAGAGTAGAGTTAGTATACCAGTTACTCGACCACTAACTCTACTAGTGTAAAGCAGACTTATATGACACTTATTATACGTATATGTCTCTTACTGTTTCTGTACAAATACAGATATAATAAGCTGAACATCAGCTGATGAAAAGCGAAATACACGTGTTCGTGGTGCTTAAATCTGTACGCACCTTTTGGGTCTTCTTTCAATGAACAGATTTTAGTTCATATTGTATACTGATTACATCAATCATTTTATTGATCACTGTATAGTAGTACCATAGAAAAATAATAGCGTAAGTAGATATCCCATGGTATAGGACGTTTATGTTGCAACTTTTACTGTTATCTCAAGCCGATAGTCCACATAGTTCTTTCCCGTGAAGCTGTGTGACACTGGTAGTCTCTCATATTGTGCCGTTCATACACTCTCACTCCAACAAAACAGTAAAAATCGACCATAATCGACAGTAATCGGCTTGAGATAACAGTAAAAGTTGCAACATAAACTCCCTATACCATGGGATATCTACTTACGCTATTGTTTCTCTATGGTAGTACTCAGAGTGGAAGGTGAAGGATCTCTTTGCATGAGAACTGTAATAGTTATTTGTGCAACTAGTGCGCAAAGTGACAGTTTGCTGCACCGAAAGAAACGTTTATGCCCGAGCCGTAGGCGAGGGCGGAATGGCTTCTTGAGTGCAGCAGACGAACTTTGCTCACGTATTTCACATTAAACTTTTCCTACAGTTACCATTGAATATGAGAAGTGGTTGATTAAATGATTATGGGTAAAATAATGGCTGAAATCCATCAAATGTTTGTGTGTGTGATGCTGTTATTAATAACAACCTTAATTCATTTTAAACTTAATAATCCAATTGAAGTTGAAAATTCTCAGCCAAAGTTCTCATTTTTATTCATTCAAGAATCAGAAAAAATACAGATAAAACAAAAAATTCACATTCAAAATACACGCCAACAGCTTGTTGGCTGAACCGAGCTGCAAAATGGCTGAACCGACAAGCGCGCGACCTAGCGAGAAGAATCGTACCTAAGTTTGTTTCATCCAGCTAAAAATTACTGAAACACGATTCAGAAATTTAGACTTTTGCTCAAATTACCGAGAAAAATGCTCGATGTAAACTGAGAAATATTTATAAAAATAACATAGACAACAGGGAATATTTATTGTAGTATTGTTATGTTTTTTATTATTTCTATTTATATGAATATCGAACGGTAATCTTTTAACCTCAAAATTCGAATTTTATAATGTATATTTGCTACTTTTCTCATTTCTTGCAGTTGAAATAATAATTATCAATAGAAAAGAACTATTATTTATTATTAAATGATGAGAATTCGTAAATAATGATTTAGATGAACATTATTCTTGTTTTGGATTTCTAGATTAGGATTTTATCATAAATGTAGGGTAGCCATTGAAATGATTCTTATCTAAATCTAACCACAGTCATTGTTACCAACTTAATTTTTGTTTTTGTGCACCAACTATTTTGTGTTGCCATGTTGCAAATTTGGAGTGCAGAAAAATTTTTTCCCGCACTAGAGCGGAAAAGTGAATCTTTGCGTTCTGTAATCAGTGCAGGAATCGTCACTTTTCAAGGTAACTGTAGGAAAAATATATTAGTTTTTCTAAATATTTTATATTATTGTATTGATGACTGTATTATCTAAAGTTGAAAAATGTGTCTGCATGTGAACTGTGCGAAATGTTTGATTTTCTAAGTGATGTTCCCTCCCTTTCAGCCCCTGATGACAACAAGATTCGAACGGTGAATGACCAAGAGCTGCTGCAGACGGCCAATCGATCGCTGTGGACATGGCAGAGTCGCTCCCAGATCAATGAAACAACTGGTCTTCCCTACTTCACAAGTTAGTCCAGTTTCCCCTTCTACAGTCTTCCCTAATAAAGCTAGAATAACTTAAGCATAGTTTGGTATCTGTCAAGTACAAAACGTAGCAGAGCGGCTGTAAAGTAGAGTAAATAATAAAAATCTGGTGTGGTGCACTCACACAACTTTCCTTGCCGTTATGAAAATTTATCACCTGAAGCTAGTGTACACGCGCATCTCAAGTCTACTATTCAAAGATTTGAGCCAGCTGGTGACAGGGCAATAACGCTGGAGACACACGAGGTCTGCTATCTCTTCATAGTGAATCATTTAATAGAATCAACAGTTTGCAATTGGATAATCACATTTTCTCGAATTTCGAGCTTATTTTTAATTTTAAGTGGAAATGTTACTGAACATTAATTGTAGAGATTCTTATGCTCAATGTTTTCCACTCAATTTTTTTTTGTTTAAATTGTATCTGAAGCCTGATAATTGAGAATCTAAAATCAAACTTTGCATAGATGGGGCGGAGCTCCTGAAATTTTTACAGATATGGGAAATTTAAACGGGAAATTCCGAGTGGAAAAGATTGAGCATGAGAATCTCTACAATTAATGTTCAGTAACATTTTCACCTAAAATTGAAAATAAGCTCGAAATTGCAGAAAATGTGATTATCCAATTATTGCAAACTGTTGATTCTATTAAATGATTCACTATGAAGAGATAGCAGACCTCGTGTGTCTCCAGCGTTATTGCCCTGTCACCAGCTGGCTCAAATCTTTGAATAGTAGACTTGAGATGCGCGTAAACACTAGCGTCAGGTGATCAATTTTCATAACGGCAAGGAAAGTTGTGTGAGTGCGCCACACCAGATTTTTCTCGTTGAACATGCTATGGAATCGAGAGAAATACTTCAAATATTTTGTAGCCAGTAAATTAGACACTAGACACAAAATGATTCACTATAGCTTCCAACTCTTACTACACTATACATTTTCAACTATCAGCATTCCTTATAAATAAAATCAAAGATTCCCTCTGAACGATTGCTAAAAGTATGAAGTGGAGTACGCATTCTATCAAAATGCTAAACACAGAAAATGTACTCAGCTATTTCACTCTAGTATTTGAGCTGCGAGCAGTTGGTTTTCTTTGAAAAGAATTCTTTGCTGCACTGTCTATGGAGCGTTGTTACATTGCATATTTATGGGATTCCATTCTGTGGTTGGATAATAAATTTGAGTAAGTAAAAAATTCACGCAATCCTACAAAGTCAATAATTTGGTTGACTGGAGACTGACGTAAATCATTTTATTCAGAGTACTCAGCTATTAGCCTGTGTGATACAGTGAATCGTGAAAGATTTATGATGAATTGAACTTCCGGATCATCATCTCAACAATAATGCTAAAATTACAAAGAAAATGAAGCAGGAAATCATCAATTGGATAAAAAGCAATTATTTTTTTAATCTTTAAATTATTGTAACCGTTCTCTTTATTGTTATTTCACATCCTATCTACCCTTCCCTCAGCCCTGCCTATCTAAATACCTTTTTTCACTTTCCTATCACACACCCTTCCCTTTCAGTTTTACCTTACCGGTACCTGCCTATTACATGGGAAACCATAGTTGGCAAGGTATTCTCGCCCTCTTTCTTCCATCACACACCATTTTAGCAATATTGTCTTTAATGTGTTAATATCATTGTTATTGTTTTGTTGTATATTGCATTTTCTCATTGTATTTTTGTGCGTTGTGAATAAATTGAGAATTGAAATTGATATTGATAAACCTTTTAGAGCTTAATACCAATGTTATTAATGGTGTGTTTTTTACAGATGATTTCAAAATGAACTCGCAATATATGGGCTACCCGTTGCTATTGAAGATCACTGCCTTTATTCCATCTTGCCTTGCGATGACATTGTTCATATCGGTTATTATAATGCACGGTCGATACCCAGATCAGGTAAAGTTATCAATTCTATTATCATCACAATCTTCATCATATATTGAAACATTTTTCCACTTTTTGATGATGTAATTTTATTGAAAAGTAACAGTCAGCATGATATGGAATCTGAAAGTAGAAGAGCTCTTCAGAAACTAGAAGAATGGATGGCCTCAAATATGTTGGTACTAAATTACAATAAGACTAAGCAGATTCCATTCAGGACGGCTCGGGAAGCAGTATTGGATACGAGAGATGGAAACATAGGTTCAGCAAACGAGGCAAAGGTACTTGGAGTAGTGCTGGACTCTGAACTCTCCTGGTGACCTCATTTAGACCAGCTAAAAAGCAAACTAAACTCAGCAGCAGGGGTGCCCACAAGGGGGGGGCATGGCGCAATTTGCGCCATCAACATTTTTGGGGGGGGCATGATTTTTTGTATATTTTATGTCAACATTTTGAATTATGATTAAAAAATCAAGGTATTAATTAGAGATATCCTAATGTAGTTAATTTTTCCCACCTTTACAATGTTATATTTTGCTAAGTGTAACTCAATATAAAGCATAAGGACAATTGATAATATTTTGTATGCAGGAATTTTAGTAATTTTAAGCCTATGAGTTTGAAGGTAAATCTTTGACAAAAATAAATTATAACTTCATCATCCACTATTATTCTGATTTCCTTTGCTTCTTTTTAATTTTTAATGGTCAAGAAATATGCGATATTTTTCTCATTTTCACAGTCTCGCCAGTTTTTCGAATTAAACAGTAATGCAAGATCAATTTAGGGCAACTCAGCTTATAGAGCATGAAATTTTCTCTCAAGACCAATCGCAAGTTTCTATCATGCATTGTACTCATTTTAGAGACTCTTTAATAACAGTAGAATCGCAAGAAAAATGAGAAAATAAAGATCATTATTCAATTGGCTGTAACTTTTGAACGGTATTGAAAACAGAAGTATATTTCATGGAGTGAAAAGAGGAGAAAATTCATCACAACCTCGACCACTTTTTGGATTTTGCATCTGAAGTGTTCCACAAGATACGCAACGTTAGTAAAGTAAATTCGTATGGCTTTTGTTGGTGGGGAGTCCCTTTCGGGAAGGTCCCACCGCCTGAATATATAATTTAAGCCGTCAATGGGCCTTACGACTGTCATACTTCAGCCGGGACCGACATTTTAACGTGCCCATCCGATAACACGGGAGTGATCTGGTTAAAAAACGTTGCATATGCCAGACTGTGAGAATGGGGAAAATATCACAAATTTCTTGCACATTCAAAGTTGCGTATCTTGTGGAACACTCCACATATGAAATCCAAAAAGTAGTCCTGCGCGACCACTCAATTCATTGGAAATTTATTATCTTTAATATTATATAGAGAATGTTTTTCTCAAAAAATTCAAGGTTCTCGAGATTAAATGGAAAACTTAAAAAAATGTTGGGGTGAAGTTGCCTTCTGGTGTGTCAGCAAATTTCAGATTAGAATTCAGCGCCCCATGTATAGGACCATCGAAAAAAATTATTTCGGGGCTGTTTCCTGAAAAACGACCATTTGACTGGACTATAAGTTGTTATCCTATTATAATAGCGAGCAGTTTATGTACATCTGTTTATATTTTTCTATTTCTATATCTGGTTATCTGGCTATCTGGTTATTTATGTTCAACGGATCTCGGAAACGGCTCTAACGATTTTCACGAAATTCGGAATATAGTAGGTTTATGATATCAAAATTCGATTGCACTAGGTCTCATCCCTGAGAAAACTCCCTGAAGAACATGAAAAGGATAATTCATCCTTGGAAAAACAGATGATGATTTCGTCTGTGAATAAATCACAGACGAAATATATTTTTCGTAGTGAATAAATCAAAATTCGGGTAAGTAACAGTTTTGGGCTGTGCCTGTTAGTACTTCCCCAATCATTTTTAAGAAATGATTATCAATGAAATAAATCTGTTTATCAATGAATAAATAACGAGCAAAGCTCGGTGCCTCGATATTTGGTATTAATAGATAGAATTTACAAAATGTACTTGTTCAGATGATATCTTTATTCCAAAAACCAAAACCATTTAAAGATACATTTTGTTCGACTTGTGTTATTTACTCCTGTAATGTTAAAAAGTAAATACTACCAACAACACAACATCAGTGACAACCTATTCCAATTCATGATAAATATCGGGGCACCGAGCTCCGCTCTAGAGTACCTACAAAAGTATATAAAAATTATTACGAAAGAAGAAATTATAATAAATATTCATAGTTCATACAGAAAGGTTCTATCTAATCACAGTGGATTGAGATTAATTCGCAGAGGAATGCAAAAATTTCTCTCACAAAAGCATGTTAAATTTTAATCCTGATTCATGTCACGTGAACCAAATCACAGAAGACCATCTCAAAAAGATAGCTTATCTGATAGGTTCTACTGGAATTAATCAGGATTAAAATTTAACCGGCTTTTGTACAACTGTCACTAAGTACCTGATTGAATTATGTACAAAAGTTCAACAGCTGAGTCATAATTTTTTCTCAGTCCCACACACATGCACTCGCTCACTCACTTCCATCATCAACAGACGCCGAAATTATCAGCTGTTTTTCCAAGGATGAATAAATTCTTTTAATGTCCTTCAGCGAGTTTCCCCAGGGATGAGACCTGGTGTAATCGAATTTTCATATTATAAACCTACTATGTTCTGAATTTCGTGAGAATCGTTAGAGCCGTTTTCGAGATCCGGTGAAATACAAACATATAAACATCTAAAAATTTAAACATCAAAACATCTAAACAGAAATTGCTCGTTTAATAGTATAGGATTTAGAATACATAAACTTGCCGACATTATATATTGTATGAATAAAATCGTTCCAAATTTGTATGAATGTTTACCAAGATTGCTATGCAATATTCTTTTGCAATAAAGAATTATCAATGATATTATTATTCAACTTTTTATAAGTAACCTTAACATTTAAAAAGCAAAGCCTCCCTTACTTATCTTTTAATATCCTATTAAAATATGTGTCATGTAGTTTTTCCTGATGTAATGAAGTTCTTTCTAGTCTTCCCGAACAAGAACGGGTGCACTGCTAGTCTCAAAAATAATGTCAAAAAAATACTTCATTTCTATTTTAAAGAGATAAGAAACGATGGTATATATTTTTACAATATTATGAAAACAGAAAGAATTCCTCACAAGACCAAAGGTAAATAATGTCCTTTGGAAGATTAGAATGTAGAGGTGCGTACAGATATACGCGCCGCGAACATGAGCAATTCACTTTCAATCAACTGATTATATCTGTATTTTTACAGAAACGGTAAAATACAGATATAAAAAGCTTGGCATCAGCTGATTAAAAGTGAATTGCTCATGTTCGCGGCGCGTATATCTGTAAGCACCTTAAGATGTGAATTTTATTGTCATACACTGACTAATGTTAAAAACTAAAGAGTTGGGAGTTGGGCTTTGGGGGGGGGGTCATTACACATGGATTGGGGGGGGCATTACACTTGAATTGGGGGGGGCATGCGCCATTGGCCTTGGGGGGGCTGGGCACCCCTGCTCAGCAGTATTTGTTCTTAGAACCGTGAAGAAATTGCTGGATGCAGGAACGCTTAGAAGTGTTTATTTTGCTGTGTTCCATTCTCTTCTTTCATACGGTGTTATATTTTGGGGCAATTCAACTCATGCAATACATATATTTAGGATTCAAAAGTGGGCAGTTAGAGTGATGGTGGGTGAATCTATTAGAGCAAGTTGTAGAGATTATTACAAAGAGTTAAAGATTCTCCCACTACCAGGTGTATATATTTTAGAGGCTCTTTGTTTTATTGATAGGAATAAAGATAGGTTCAATACAGGAGAGTTGTTCCACTCATACAATACCAGATATAGACAAAACCTCAGAGACGACATTCATCGAACTGGTATGTATGAGAGGGGGGTAAAGAGTGCAGGAATTCGGCTTTATAATTCATTGCCAACACGCATAAAAGCTCTTACAGGTGAAAAGTTCAGAATTAAGGTGAGGGAGGAGTTGTTGCAGGTTTGTCCTTATTCCAGTGAGGAATTCTTTTTGCATTATAGAATGCAAAGATTGACGACTTAGATTATAATTGACAAATCCTTATACCCCTTTCATAGGTGGTCAGTGGGATGGAAAAATGAAACTGTAAACTAAACTGAAACTTTCTGAATTGTGAAGCTGATATTGTGATGGTTATCCATACTGAAAAAAAAGACTAGTAGTTTTCTAACCACAGATTTATTTTTTAAAAAACGAGACTAGAATATTAAAACCATCCATTTCTCCTTTATACGACCAAAAGAACTTTACTTTTCTTCACAAGAAGATAGAATCTTAACAAGTATCAAGTGAGCAGCTATTGTGAGGCATACTTTGAACGGTCTGCAGCATTAATTTTAGCATTTGTAACTTGTTTAATTATAATATTTTAGTAAATAGTTTTTGGAGCAATTTGGATTTTAATCTCTCTAGTCCAGTCAATATAGACATGTAAAAGGGGTTGTGCTTGCAATCTATATTGTTATGATTTTTCAATATATTATTATTTGGATACATGAGAGAAGTCCAAAACCAATTACGAAAGAAAGAAAGAAAGAAAGAAGAAATTATAATAACATTCATACAAAAATGTTCTATCTAATCACAGTAAATTGAGATCAATTCCCAGAAGAATGCAAAAATTTCCCTCACAAAGGCCCAGTTGCACAAAAGCCGGTTAAATTTTAATCCTGTTTAACTTTACGTGAACCAAATCAGAGAAGACCATTTCATAATAATAATAATAATAATAATAATAATAATAATAATAATAATAATTTATTTTTGTCAAAGAACAATTACAAAATTGCATTAGACAATGTCAGAGAATTAAAAAAAAAAACATTACATTAATAATTTGGGTGGAGACCCACTCAATACAAATTTATACCATCTAGGTAACTCATAAATAAGAAATATAATCTTATACACACATACTAGTAGGTCCTATAATATACAGTATTTTATAAGACAAACATTAATTGAAGGAGTTTTCATAAAATTCAGTCAAACTATAAACTGGGTTGTCACTTAGGAATTTGTTTATTGCCTTTCTGAAACTAGGATAAGGTAGATCTCTGACATATGATGGCAAATGATTAAAAAGTCTTATTCCCACATTAAAATGGCTTCTCAAAGTCCTTGATAGCCTTACTTGAGGAATATGTACATTTCTATAGCTCCTCGTATTATGATTGTGCACATTAATATTACAATCAAGGTTTCTTTCCTTCAATTTTATATACAAAAGCAACGTATATATATACACAAACAAATGACAGTCATGACTCTAGTTTTGACAAATAGCGGTTTGCAGTGAGCTCTCACATTTGAGTTAGTTACTATTCTTATCGCTTTTTTTGCAGAACCAAAACTTCAGACACCCGTGAACAATTTCCCCACAGAATAACACTGTAACTCAAGTGGGAATGAAACAAAGCATAATACACATTTAAAACATAGTTGAATGGAACATGATATTTTAGAGTCTTCAACAAATACTCGTATATAGACTTTGATAACTTGCTGCACAGTAAATCAATATGATCACTCCAAGTCAGATGGTAATCTATTTGTACTCCTAATAATTTGATTTTTTTTTACAAAATTGTTTGACAATTCATGTCTATTATTCAATGTGAATATTGCATTTTGCGTCTTGGATTCATTGAGGAGGAAACCATTTGCTTTGAACCATGAATTTGCCTTGTCTATTGTTTGATTAGCCACTCTGTTGAGATTTTGGAAATCTCTGTCAATAGTTAGGAAAGAAGTGTCATCAGCATACATTATGGTTTTAGAAGATGTTAAACACTTGGGTAGATCATTGATCATTACAAGGAACAACAGTGGTCCCAGAACAGAACCTTGTGGGACTCCAAATTTAAGATAAGAAATGGCAGATAGTTTTCCATTGACATCAACTATTTGTGATCTATTCTCCAGATATGACCTAAAAAATCAAGACACAAACCACGTACTCCAAAGTGACTCAACTTGTGAAGGAGTATTGAGTGATCGACACAATCGAAAGCCTTGCTCAAGTCACAGGCAGTCATCTGAGCAAGGCATTTATTCTCGAATGCTTCTATTATTTGATCGATAATTGTAAGAACTGCCCCTGTTGTGCTTTTACCCACCCTATAACCAAATTGGGAGTCACTTATAAGATTATAACTATCGAAGTAGGTACATATCTGAAGCTTCACAACATGCTCTAAAATTTTTCCGAAAATTGGAACTATGGAGATAGGCCGACTTATTTACGTACCGTGACTTATTTCAAAATAGTAAGTCACAATACATTCTGGTCTATACACGAATCTACAATAAATTACAGTACAACAGCTAATTATGCAACAAATTTCACATATTATGAAAACTTATTAATTACAATGAAGATTGAATGGAACATTAGAATATTGATAATATAGTATTATAATGCAACTACTGTACATAAATCAGCGGTGTTTCAACAATGAATAAATGATAACTTCAATGAATAAATATACACCCACTATAAAATTATATGTGTTGGGGTATAAGTAATTAGTTGCCTATTGCGTGTTATAATTACTATTTAATTTCTTCATGCAAAATTTCCTTTTGCTAGATACAGGGTGGCCCCAAAACCTCGTATTTTCGGCTCATTTTCCAGTTTTAAACTATTTCTGCCAAATCTAGTAATCGGAAAGAAAAATTTGCTCTCGCCTTTTTTTAAAATTCTCTACAACCTTGGGTACTTTTTGGATTTTTTATCTGAAGAGTTTCACAAGATACGCAACTTTGAATATGCGAGACTGTGGAAATGATTTACGTATCAAAAATTGTTCGCATATTCAAAGTTGCGTATCTTGTGAAACACTTTAGATAAGAAATCCAAAAAGTACTCAAGGTTGTAGAGATTTTTCTCCTCTTCCCGCTCCCATAAATCGTTTTCCTGATTCCAATACTGTTCAAAAACTACTGCTAACTGAAAAAATTATTATTTTTATTTTCTCATTTTTTCTGCGATTTTACTGTTATTCAAGAGTCTCTAAAACGAGTAAGATACATGATAAAAACTTGCGATTGGTCTCAAATGGTTTGGTAGAGAGTTAGTGGGGAGGATATTTTTAATATTCTTTCCAAAGAATGGACATTGATATGTCCAAAGCTCCGCCAATTTATGTAGATGCATAACAATATAATTATTTATAGTTATTATATTACAAATTACTTTTTCATATCATATACAGTTCAATAATTATTTTCTTAGTCTATATTATGTAAATTCATCTATAATTTTGCTGTATCGTAAGCTGCTCTATAAGCTACGTTGCCTTAAACCGATATTGCATGACTGTTTATTATCGAAAAACTGTCGAGACTGTGAAAATGAGGAAAATATCGCAAATATCTTGATTTTTTTAATCAAACTTATCTTACTCCACGATTATATTTTTACAAAATTCATTTACCTCACATGAAAGAGGAGATTCTGTTCTTCAAATCAAGACTAAGTACCATTTTTTATAATTTCGGGTTACCGAGATACACAGTTTTGATTATAGAAATTGGCCATTTTTCTGAGTATTTAAATAGGGGTTAAAATACACTAGAAGAGAATTTTTTTATTTTTTCATCAAATTTCAGTTATGATAAATGATTTTGATCCGCCTTGACGAGCTGAGAAGACTGAGCTGTAGTACGAGGAGATCTGATCATTCTGTCAAAAGTTATAAGTGTTAAAGTTTTCATCCTTGACGTATCCCGCCACTAGGAAATACTAAAATTAAATGTTTCTAACATCCATCCCATCAACCATCGTGAAATAACCATCGTGAGATGATTTCAGCCGAAATATTTATTTATTTGTTAGGAAGGCCTTGAAAAGGTATTATAATGAAAAATTTGTATTTTTTCGGCTGTAGGACATGATTTTCTATTTTTGGGTGTATTCCCCCTACCCCCACTACTAAATTCGAAAATTCCTAAGGAATCCTGTTCATAATGAATTGTTCTTTCACGTTATGTGTGGTTTTTTATCTATACTAGATAAATATCCAAGTCGTATAGGGTAGAAGTGGTAGGTTTGCATAATTTTGAAAACCCCTTTAAAATATCCCTTTTTTGAAAATTCGTAGCTCCGGAACCAAAAATGGTAGAATCCTGCGCGACCACTCAATTGGTTGAAAATTTTATTCTATTTAATTCTGTTGAGAATGATTTGTCTTGAGAAACTCGAGGTTTACGAGATAAAATGAGAAAATTGAAAAAAGTGCCCCTGTTGTGCTTTTACCCACCCTATAACCAAATTGGGAGTCACTTATAAGATTATAACTATCGAAGTAGGTACATATCTGAAGCTTCACAACATGCTCTAAAATTTTTCCGAAAATTGGAACTATGGAGATAGGCCGACTTATTTACGTACCGTGACTTATTTCAAAATAGTAAGTCACAATACATTCTGGTCTATACACGAATCTACAATAAATTACAGTACAACAGCTAATTATGCAACAAATTTCACATATTATGAAAACTTATTAATTACAATGAAGATTGAATGGAACATTAGAATATTGATAATATAGTATTATAATGCAACTACTGTACATAAATCAGCGGTGTTTCAACAATGAATAAATGATAACTTCAATGAATAAATATACACCCACTATAAAATTATATGTGTTGGGGTATAAGTAATTAGTTGCCTATTGCGTGTTATAATTACTATTTAATTTCTTCATGCAAAATTTCCTTTTGCTAGATACAGGGTGGCCCCAAAACCTCGTATTTTCGGCTCATTTTCCAGTTTTAAACTATTTCTGCCAAATCTAGTAATCGGAAAGAAAAATTTGCTCTCGCCTTTTTTTAAAATTCTCTACAACCTTGGGTACTTTTTGGATTTTTTATCTGAAGAGTTTCACAAGATACGCAACTTTGAATATGCGAGACTGTGGAAATGATTTACGTATCAAAAATTGTTCGCATATTCAAAGTTGCGTATCTTGTGAAACACTTTAGATAAGAAATCCAAAAAGTACTCAAGGTTGTAGAGATTTTTCTCCTCTTCCCGCTCCCATAAATCGTTTTCCTGATTCCAATACTGTTCAAAAACTACTGCTAACTGAAAAAATTATTATTTTTATTTTCTCATTTTTTCTGCGATTTTACTGTTATTCAAGAGTCTCTAAAACGAGTAAGATACATGATAAAAACTTGCGATTGGTCTCAAATGGTTTGGTAGAGAGTTAGTGGGGAGGATATTTTTAATATTCTTTCCAAAGAATGGACATTGATATGTCCAAAGCTCCGCCAATTTATGTAGATGCATAACAATATAATTATTTATAGTTATTATATTACAAATTACTTTTTCATATCATATACAGTTCAATAATTATTTTCTTAGTCTATATTATGTAAATTCATCTATAATTTTGCTGTATCGTAAGCTGCTCTATAAGCTACGTTGCCTTAAACCGATATTGCATGACTGTTTATTATCGAAAAACTGTCGAGACTGTGAAAATGAGGAAAATATCGCAAATATCTTGATTTTTTTAATCAAACTTATCTTACTCCACGATTATATTTTTACAAAATTCATTTACCTCACATGAAAGAGGAGATTCTGTTCTTCAAATCAAGACTAAGTACCATTTTTTATAATTTCGGGTTACCGAGATACACAGTTTTGATTATAGAAATTGGCCATTTTTCTGAGTATTTAATAGGGGTTAAAATACACTAGAAGAGAATTTTTTTATTTTTTCATCAAATTTCAGTTATGATAAATGATTTTGATCCGCCTTGACGAGCTGAGAAGACTGAGCTGTAGTACGAGGAGATCTGATCATTCTGTCAAAAGTTATAAGTGTTAAAGTTTTCATCCTTGACGTATCCCGCCACTAGGAAATACTAAAATTAAATGTTTCTAACATCCATCCCATCAACCATCGTGAAATAACCATCGTGAGATGATTTCAGCCGAAATATTTATTTATTTGTTAGGAAGGCCTTGAAAAGGTATTATAATGAAAAATTTGTATTTTTTCGGCTGTAGGACATGATTTTCTATTTTTGGGTGTATTCCCCCTACCCCCACTACTAAATTCGAAAATTCCTAAGGAATCCTGTTCATAATGAATTGTTCTTTCACGTTATGTGTGTTTTTTTATCTATACTAGAAAAATGTTCAAGTTGTATAGGGTAGAAGTGGTAGGTTTGCATAATTTTGAAAACCCCTTAAAAAATACCCCTTTTTTGAAAATTCGTAGCTCCGGAACCAAAAATGGTAGAATCCTGCGCGACCACTCAATTGGTTGAAAATTTTATTCTATTTAATTCTGTTGAGAATGATTTGTCTTGAGAAACTCGAGGTTTACGAGATAAAATGAGAAAATTGAAAAAAGTCTGAAATTTTGGGGGGTTTTGGGGGTGAAGCTGCCCTCTGGCGTGTCAGCAAATTTCAGATTCGAATTCAGCGCCCCAAAATACATATAGAACCGTCGAGAAAAATTCTTTCGGGGCTGTTTCCTGAAAAAACGACCATTTGACTGGACTAAAAGATATAAACATTATAAACAGAAATTGCTCGTTTAATAATATAGGATACAGTATAATCAGTAGGCTGTAGCGCAATCATCATAATATAACAAGTTATCAACCATATAAACTTTAACCATAAACTGGAAAACTCCGGAAAACTCCGGATTAGCGAGATTCTACTGTGCTTATTGTAAGAATAAATAATAGTATTGTATTGGTTGTTCCTGTAAAGTAACATTGAAAGTGTGTACCTAATATATTATCTTTAGTACTGTAATATCGGGGGACGGAGCTTCGCTATGGAGTGTAAAAGCATAGAAAATTTGTAACGAAAGATTGTATTTATAGGTTATATTTATTTATTCATTTTCTCAGTCGTACAGTTATTTTTACAGTTATGTGAGGAGGCACAACAGGCTTATGCCCAAAGCTGTCCTTTTTCAAATCAAAACTACAGTCCAAATCAAAATCTAGGTTGAGCTACTATCACTCATCAAAATAACAATTCATTCGCACTTCAAAAAACAAACACATCATCAATAATTACAAATAGATATACTATGAATTCGATTTAGAATGGTATTCTATGTTTGCTACAATATTTGTTAATATACTACGTACTATTCTACACTAACAGCATCTAGTTACTATTTTGGACTTTCCGAAGTAATTATGTTTTCTAAAAAAAGAGAAATAAACAAAATAAGTTTTTCGTGTATCAGCTGAGGAATATCCCACACATGCACTCGCTCACTCACTTCTATTACGGACAGACGACAAAATTTCCAGCTGTTTTTCCAAGGACGTATTTATCCTTTTAATGTCCTTCAGCGAGTTATTCCAGTATTGAGACCTAGTGCAATTGAATTTTCATATCTTAAACCTACTTTGTTCCAAATTTCGTGAGAATCGTTAGAGCCGTTTTCGAGATCCGGTCACATACAGATATCCTATACTATTAAACGAGCAATTTCTGTTTATATGTTTAGATGTTTATATGCTTGTATTTCACCGGATCTCGAAAACGGCTCTAACGATTCTCACGAAAGTCAGAACATAGTAGGTGTATAATATGAAAATTCGATTGCACTAGGTATCATCCCTGGGAAAACTCGCTGGAGGACATTAAAAGGATAATTATCATCCATCTCTGGAAAAACAGCTGATAATAATATTATTGCGTCGTCTGTTGATGATGGAAGTGAGTGAGCGAGTTCATGTGTGTGGGACTGTGTCAAAATTATGACTCAGCTGTTGAACTTTTGTAATAATTCAATCAGGTTCTTAGTGCCGGTTGCAAAAAAGCCGGGTTATTTTCAATCCTGACTAATTCCAGTAGAACCATCTTTTTGAAATGGTCTTCTCTGATTTGGTTTACGTGAAATTAATCAGGATTATTCATATTTAACTGGCTTTTGTGCAACTGGGCCTTAGTGAGGGAAATTTTTGCATTCCTCTGGGAATGACAAAATGTCTGCCTATCGCACTTAGAACATCAAGTGAGCCCCCTAATGACTTGATGCTGAAACTCCATTCTTGCGACGATAACTATAGCATTGACTGCAATTGCCAGACAATTGAAAGAGTAAAAAGCTACAACTATCTAGGTGTTATGATAGACAGTAATCTTAGATATGAAAATCATATAATCAATCTGCAACGTAAGCTCCGAAAAATGATCTTTATATTTTACCAGCTTAGCTTCATACTAAATGGAAAAGAAATTGAGTCAGTCTATTTTGCCTATGTCCAATCGATTCTTAGTTATGGTATAATTGCATGGGGTGGAGCGGCTAAAACTACGTTAGAGCCTCTGTATATTATACAGAAGCTGATAATTAAAGCAGGCTTGAAATTAGAGAAGCAGTACCCCACAGAAGCACTTTTCAATTACTCCAGATTACTGACTCTAAGACAAATATATATAAAAAATGTACTTGTTTTTACATTCAGAAATAGGGATTGTATTGTCACAGAAGTAACGCATAATTACAATACTAGAAGCTCTGCAAATGTGGGCCTACAGGTCCCTATAATTATTAAATCAATAAACCGCACAAACCCGTTATATGTTTCCAACATCCTATTAAGAAAAGCCCCAAAACAGAGAAATAGTTGATCCCACTGTTGGTATTCTTGCTTACAAAAAAATTATTTGTAATTGGTTATACGAGACTGGTGCCTGTAACTCTGAACATCTGCTGGAGCCTTTGTACTCTTAATTTATAAAAGAGTAACTCAGACATACCGTTTCAAGAAGTCCCCTAGCTTCGGAATCAGGAAAAAATGTTGCCATCTGCAAAACTATAATATAAATGACTTGCCTTTTATGTACCTACCTTGATTCTTATTTATCTCCTTTCATTGCCGCTGTTCTTTGCTCATTTTTTTTCTCAAAACTTTTTATTTTTTATTTTCATTTTTGAATTTTTCATTTGACACTTCCAATTTCAAATTACTTAGTATATGACGGTACTCGTCCACACACAAGTCTATGACTCATGTGGGACTATACCTTTATTGCTGGGTCAGAGCACTTTGATTGAGTATTGTGTAGGCTATTCATTACATGTTTATTTTTATTTATTTTTTCTAATGGAGGTTTGTATTTTTTTAATCATGTTACTTATTTAATTTACGTTTTGCAAAATAAGACCTTCAAGACTTTGTTGATTATTGGATTCTTTTGTATGTCTATCCATTTAGTCATTCAACTATAGCTATTCATGTAGTTTAGCCTAGATCAAAAAATTTGTTCTAATCATTAATCATTGTGTGCTGAATACCTCAATAAAGAATTATTAAATTGAATTGAATTGAATTAATCTCAATTCACTGTGATCAGATAGAACATTTCTATATGAATGTTATTATAATTTCTTCTTTCGTGATAAAATTTTTATGCTTTTGTACTCCAAAAGCATAAAGTGAAATTTAAACAGAAATTTCTCGTTTAATAGTATAGGATTATACTTATCTATACCGCATTGTATTGTTTTTATGGATTTTCAATACTTTTCATTTTCGATTTTCAGGGAAGTGTAACCAGGGATTCAGAGGAGATCACGACATCGAAAAAAGGGGTGTCCGTTTAACATTAAGGGGCTGAATTCAATGGATGGATAATACAAACGGCGCCAGAGATGTGTGATGATGAGTATTGCAAAAGAGTCCAATAATTTGTTCAGGAATTAATTTATTCATCAAAGGAAAGCGCATTGATTTGTCCCAAGAGTGTTCAGATTTTTATAAACTACCGTGGTTCAACAAAAAACAAACAATTTCAGTTACTTCGTCCAGGAAACTCCTTCAAACTTATATAATATTGTTACAAGTGTGTGAGAAGAATTTGGAATCTAAAGTGTTTCAAGTGAGAAAACCTTTGTGTCGTTCTTTTGTATTACTTTACACGAAAACAAATAGAGAATCAACTGTATTTTTATAGTTATCACATGAGTTAGATCATCATTCGAAAGCAAATAAGGTGTAGTTCAAATGCATATTTGTGATCAATATTAACTTTTTTGCTAGGGCTACTCTTGAAAATAAAAATTTAAGTACCTAACATTTTTTTTTAAATTGTTTACTTAAGTGATTAAGTTTAAGTGAGTAAACAGTTTAAAAAAGTGTACTTAGATTTTTATATCTTTCCATTGTGATCAATATTATTTTTACTCTCTAATTAGATACTTTGATAGAACAAACTTTATTCATTGAAACTTTTCTCCAACTTTAAGCTTCAAGCTAATTCGCTTTGAGCCATTTTCAAATTGAACTTCTTCCTCCCATTCAAGCTTACTACTAATTAGCTTATTGGTTTATGCTTTTTTCCAACTTTTTCCACAACCAACACATTTATTCTAATCTCCTACAAATACATTTGTAGAACTTTAATTATAAACTAGGAGACTTACACTTGAAAAATACTTCTGAAATTATCTTTTGATCTTAATTTAATTTTAAATAATAATTTGAACGAGTTTTGTTGCTCAAGTGAAGATGCATTTATTGTATTTTAATTTGATTTATCAAGCTATTATGGTATCTAAGTATCCAACACTACCTCACATATTTGCATCAATTAGTAAATTTAAAAAATTAAGTTCAACTAGATTTATGAGCAGTTATTGATTTGGAAGTTTCCAAAAAACTGCTGATCTATACTAACTTACTTGCCGGTATCTACAATTCAAAATCATTTTATTTTATTATTTTAATTGGAAATCAATACTTGCCTTACCTACAATAGTTGAAGAAATGTTAAATACATAATCTTAAATTGGGTAAATTAAGTTTAAATACATTAGCTGCTCTATTCGTCTATTTTAGTCTTTTTATTTTTCTAATATGCTCTTAACAGTTCCTAAATTTCAAGCAATATAAAGGTATTTAGGTAATAGAAACTATCAATCTTCCACAGAAAACACCTTACACTATGAAGTGCTTTACAGTATTAATTTTAGCAGCTAAAGGTTCAATTTCTTGATGGGCGAATCTAAGTTACGTTCATCTTGAGGCCTAGTTTATATTCACCATATTATTATAAAGCCTTTTCTTGAAATGGTGTATTCTGGAGAAATAATATTTTGTTTCCAACATATAGTTAAGTGTAAAACATTTGTAAGTTAATATATTTGAAGTTTTTACACTATTAGTCTCATGAAATAGAGTATATTTATTAATTGTCTTGTCTAACTTATGAAATCGAACTACAACGAAAAATTATATTAAGGTCTAAACTTTATTTAGCTACTTTGAAGAAGTGAAATCATTAATTTTTATCCATCGTCACCATATCTTTTTATTGGCATATTCTCTAATGTAGGCCTAAACATTGCTTACCTAATCTAAAGTACTTTTTCATCATATATCCAAGTATATATTACGCTTAAGTCAATGGAAATTAATCAGCCTAAATAATTATTATTGTCAACGATAGAGTTGTTCTATGCTGCTTGTTTCAAAATTACATTTTTAATCATTGTTTTATCCATAGAACCATTTACGAATTATACTATTGGAAATGGGTTCATTTAAAGAACTTGACTCTTGTTCAGACAAGTTAATTTCAATTAGTTATCAACGTTTATCTCCCGGTTGCAAGTACTTTTGTTGAATTTAACCATGTTTAATGGAAATCGAAATAATTTTTTTATTAAAAAAAAATCAACTACAAATATTACTCTTTAATGTTTCTTTCCATTACGAACTGCTTGTTAATAATCACGTTTGAACACTTAATGTCTCATGCTATGTCTAATTCCTATCAGACTGCTATGTTGTAATTGTTCAAAAGCTATTACAAATACTACATCGAGTTGATTTAAACAAATTCCATTAATTTTATTCGAATAACTGTGATATACAACTTCAATACAATTTCCAATGCAATTCTCTAATACTACTTATTAGTATTTACTAATTATTTAGTAAATACTAATTAGTAATTACTAATTACTAATTGGTAATGAGTAGCATTACTAATTTCTAACTTTCTTTAACTCCCTACCAATTTCCCAAATCTATCATTGCCTACTAAAGTTTCTAGAATATAGATTTTGAACTACTCAACACTGTTGTCTAGTTCACACACTTTGAAACACCTCAATCTTTAGAATTTTTGTTGAATTTCATATTTTTCATTGAATTTATAGTTGTTCGCAGTAAAGTTTAAATGAAGCTGCTATTTGCTGCCAAAATTCAAACAATTTCTCACCATTTATTATTTTAATTTACCAATTTTCTAACACTAATGTTTGTTATTCCACACACTGCCAATTCATATGCAACTCATCTAGTGAGATTTAGCTCAAACTGTCAGCATGCCTTTGTTAATAATAGCATCAATGTTCTCAAACATTGCCAACAGTTTGAAGCTAATCACACTATAGCAACTTTATACATCATAATAATTAATTATCATCTTAGGCGCATCATAGATTATGCATACCATGAATTCAGCCCCATTGCAAAAGCCATAATGGAGGATTTAGATAGCTAATAAGTGCATATTATATTATTGACAACCGTCCATAAGGACACTCTAGTTGTTAGAATGAATCTTTAGAATCTGCTAGCGGCCACCAAAAAGTATACACCATGTAATTATAATTAGTATTTAATATTATAATCAATAATCACTAATATTGTAACATAGCTTATGAAATCTACAAATTATTATTAGAAAATGTAGATATAGGCTACCGTACTAAAATGCGTCAATGAAAATGTATTATGTATAGTATTATAGCTTTACTATTTTTAGAAAAGAGGAATGTTGGAACTACAATATACAGCAATCTGTATTGAACTATGTAAAATGAACAAACAATATAGTAGCAAGAAGTTATTTAAAAATAATGTAGTTGTACATTCTAAGAAAACAATGATAAATTTACGAAGATTGTAAAGTTGTGAGTTCAATTTGAAACTTGTTATTTTCATCGATTTATCTGTAAGGAATTAATTTTTTGGTGACAGACCTAATTTTATGTTTTAATAATTCGATTCTAAGCTGGCCTATAATTCTATAATGTAATGAAGAAAGAAGGAAATTCAACGAATTTATTCGGTCTATTTTTTATTCAGGTAAGTTACTAATCAACAACATAATACAAAAACAAAGTATAGGTGTTAATCCTAAACGTGCATTACCTATATAGGTACTAAATTATTGATTTAGATATGAAATTATCTTCCCTCCAGTTTTAAAAGCATACAATGAACACTAAATATTCATATTCTTTGCCAAGCATTTATTATGAATGTGAGTTTTTTGTTTAAAATTTTGTTACCAGCTCTCCAAGGGCTTTGTTACCATGAAGTGCATATTTATATATTTAATTATTTATGAATGAAATACATTGGCCGTTTTCACACTTACCACAGTTCGACATTTATAATCACGACACCCAGATTGGGAACAAGAAACAGTTTCAATGTAGTTTTTCTGGTAGATGCTCACATAAGTAATTACATGTTTAATGAATTGAGTAATGACTCACAATCTTATCTGACAATGCTTCTTTCATACCTCTCTTGGATTCAGATTTATCTATTTCTTTAAAAAAATAATTTGATCGCTTTGAATCTGACTTCTCATCCTCCATCGAACTGTAGGCTACTATTTGAATGCGTTTTAGCTTGTTTATAAACGTTATTTTCAAATAAATTATATCTAATAGAAATATTGGTATTCATTATTAGTTCCATTAATCACTTATATTAGAAGTCTTCTTAAAATATCAATTGATCAAACATGATCTACTTTCTCATAAGTTTATATCATTCATTATAAACATATCCATGTATCTCTTCCCGAAAATTGGAAAACAAATCAATTGTAACTGATCTCCATTAATGTTTGCTATTTATTTTACATACTTCCTTGTATACATACCTAATTATTTTAACCATCAATAGATTAGCCACTAATAAGCATCTCATTGTATTGGATCAACAAGAATAATCTTTGTTCAATCTGTGCAATAAACTTATATTTTGTCACTATAAAGTATTATTGTTGTTGAATTTGAAAAGTTTTATGATTGTTAAAGTTGGGAGAGGTGTATTTTCATTGCCTGTAATGTGTGAATATGCTTTTTGGAAATGGTTGTTTTGAATAATTGAAAGTGCAGGCTGCACAAAAGCCGGTTAAATTTTGAGAACCAATCAGAGACGTTGTCTTCTCGAAAACGCCTTCTCTGATTGGTTCTCGTGCAATTAATCATGATTCAAATTTAACCAGCCTTTGTGCAACCGGGCCAAAGTTTTGTCGAACCATTTTGTGTTAAGTATTTGATACTACATTGTTTTAAACCGATATGGTCATTAGCATGTATGATTTTATATTTCTACTAAGTCTAGATGTAATTTATATCGAGTGATATGATTTCTGTATCTATGCTATTATAAATGGATTTGCGACGGAAGTTAAAATGTCATTGTATTCAAATATTAGGATTACGCTTACTTACTTTATCTCAAAAAGCAATAGAATCAACACCAATATTAATGGTAAACTGTCAGTACAATTTATAGTAAATTCGTGTAGGTTGGTATGACTAAAGTCGTTATTACATGATGAAATTTTCATTAAAAAGTAATTAAGAAGACGTTTAAGGTAAAGATGAGAAGAAAGTCTTGTCAAGTCGGTCGGATTGCTTCAAATATTGTCCAATTTTTTGAACGACTTCATATGATAATGGACTAGATTCAAATAAAACCAATTTCACAAGACTCACAAATCAACTATATATTCAAACAAATATTAAAGAAAATATTCAAGTATTTTTACGAAAATTTGATCATGTACTAACGACTTGATAAAATAGAATAATGTTCTGGTGTGTATGATACGTTTGTTCTTTGTTATGGATGTAATAATTCTTCATTCATAATGTTTTATTATCATTTTCATTGTCTTCATCAACGATGTATGCTAGAACTTTTTATCACAAACGCTAGTAGAATTACTTACGTGTTTCGTTATTATAGAAAATTTCCAATTGTGAGAAACAATGTATCAGCGATGCAAAGTGTTCTAACAAATCCATCTATTTCTATCTAGTCTCCAATTATTTTGCATTTCATAGAGATGTTAAGTCTAACTACGGATAAACCTTTATAACTATACGACCTTCTAGTAATAGTAATATTCTATTGCCATTTTTTTCTAAGAAAAGGTATACAATTGTTCTCTTACTTTATAAAGAAAAAGAAAAATTCCCAGCAATTTGCAATTTTTACACGAATTGATATTATTCAATTGCAATAATTATTCACTGTAGTATCACAAATTAAGTTTAAGCTTACCAATCCACCAAATTAGCTCGTAGTGAATTTTGAGATCCCAAAGATCATACAGTACTTGTATTATTAAGGAATGAAAGTACAATATGATAATACATTGTTAGCATTTAATGTTTGATTTTTGTCATTATTTTAGTTAATGATTTTCCATATCGATTTATTATTTTCCATTAATTCTTATTTTTATTTAGTTTGAAATACAGAACTAGATGTGCTATATTTAAATTTTTGCATTTTGTTTGAATGGTTTTATTCAAATGTTGCTGATTTAACAAAAGATAATTCAATAATATTCATCATTGTGTATAAAATTTTATTTGAAATTTGAAATTGAAATTTTATTGCTGTGTCATTTGCAGTTAATAATTTCAATTATTATTGAGTTATAAACTATGATAATAGAATCTAAGTACATATATATATATATAATATACATTGGCACCAAATATATTTTTAGCTTGGTATATTTAAGTGATGAACAATATTTTGTGAATTGTCAGTAGTGTAAATTATAGTCGATAACGATAAGCAAAGTATAATAAAATGCACAAAAATGTCATGTAAATGTTTTTACAAAAAGTGTCCTTAGTGTGACAGGCATTTTTATTTTGTCAGTATTATCTCGTTTGAAATTTATGCTTTACCTATTCTCATAAACAATACTCTTGGATCTGGTATCTTTTCTGTGTTAATAACTACATATGATTGTTGATCTTATAGTGAGTTGACACAGACCTAGCAAACAGCTGGAGATTGCGAATAGCTCGATTCAGTCAGCCAACTCCAACATTGTGAATACCCCTTTTATATCATAACATTTTCAATCATTATATTCCTAGGATCATCATGTTTCACATTCATTTGATTAAGGGAAAAACATAAACTTTATACATAAATTAACCTGTCAAGAATCAAAATACTTGCCCATAATGAGGAAAAGAGCAAATCCACAATATTATAATTTGTTTTTCAATTGGTAGATGTGACATTTTCAGTAGAATATTCCATTTTTCAAACCAAATAAATAGACTTGGATAGTCAAATAATATTTAGCCTAATTTCGTTAAATTCCAAGTTGCTTCAAGAACTTGGATCCAGAGTGGTCTTTTTGAGAATAGATAATAGTATTAACATCAATATTTTACAATAATAAAATTCTCACCACTGCTACAAAGTTATTGTGAAATTAATTATTATTGTACGGTACATTTTATGGTGCTTGAGTATGGAAAATATAATGACCAAATAATAATGATAATAATAGAAAACGACTAATTTCCTTTAAACCCCATATATTTTTTTGTATATCCAAATACTATAATTTCTTGAGTTTGAATACCTACTTGATCTTTTATGAAAAATTTGATTGTATTTATATACCTTACGGTATATTTATTACTTGATAGGCCAACTATCAATTATTTATAATTATAGACTACGACACAAATTGATCTAATTTATAGTATACTAGTAGTTCTGTGAACAGTAGACCTCACGCAGTATTCTCATCCACAAGTACCAGATGTCAACTGTTTTAAATGTTAACAAACTCAGTTCACGTTTGAATGTGTATTCCATATGATATAATTCATCCAGTTCCGTGATGATCTTTCTATCTGATGAAAATTAATTTTTTATAATCAAAAATATAATAATTTCTCCAGCATTATTTAGTTAATTTGTTTATTTTTATTCGCCTATTAAATTAGTTTTTTTCGAATGTGAGAATATTGATACTGATGGGCACGCATAATAATACCATGGCTGCAAAACAAAATATTAAAACCAAAGACCTTAAAGCTGCGATTAGACCAAATTTATAAAAAAAATTCAATAACTCAATCCTTTTAGATTATATTAGATTGAACATAACTTATCTTACACATGATGAACATATGTGTTTGTCAACTTCCGTTCAATAGAATCTATAAGGATTAAGTTATAACCATTTTGTTAATAACTTTGGTGTAAACCCAGCTTAAAGATGCATACCGTACCTCTTTAATGTATTTGATTGAAACTCTCGACCTTATACAAATACAGTAATAGACTTGTTTCTCCACACATCTGTGTAATCACTTGTCAGCTGATTTATGATGAATAATTCTATAGTCTGACTTTTACTCTAATATTGGCGTATAAAGGAGGCTCCTTTTACCTTTTATATTATCCTTGAAATGCAAAATTTCCAAAAAACCTTGTATATACGTCGACGCGCAATTTAAAAAGGAACATACCTGTCAAATTTCATGAAAATCTATTACCGCGTTTCGCCGTAAATGCGCAACATATAAATATATAGACATTTAAACATTAAGAGAAATACCAAACCGTCGACTTGAATCTTAGACCTCACTTCGTTCAGTCAATGATAGGTACCCATTTCAATAGTGCTAATAATTTATTCATTTATTATAAAAATATATAATATAGGTAGCCTACTTAAACAGAATATTATAGTTAGGTACCGTATCGTTTATTCAAAATATTAATTTTTGCATCCATGGATTTCATGAAATATGCACATCTTCCAGATTTGGTTGATGTTTGGGCTATGGATAGAGGTTGACCTACTGTAACAAGTGTTGTGCTATAATATGAGACGTTTCGCTACAATACAGGGTGAGTTATCCACATATTATTGTCATCATAATGAACATAAAATCTTTACTTCACTCTCAGTAGTTAAGAAAAGTCACTCATCTTCAAAATAATGCTTATAACTCAACAATAGGACTGAATAACGCCAATGAGATGACATATTGTTCCTCATGTAAATTACTATCATTTCTCAGAGTTTGAGTGATTTTAATTTTTGCAAAAATCCATGATGGATTGATTTCATTAATGGATTTCATGAATAATGTAAATCTCAGCTTCAAAACTCACCCTCTTTAGTAACTGGGGGTGGCAAATTTGGCTCCGACATTTCTCAGGACAAGCTTTATCTATGGTGCAAATTTCAGCCAAATTTGAGATACTTTTTGCTTCAGTGTGTTTCCTGATGGTTTTAGATGGTCAATGGCTTTTATCAATTTTTTGTGAAAAATAAAAATCGCTCAAACTTGCGAGAAACACGAATCTGGAATCAGATTTGCAAAATTCCATACCGTTCAGGAGATATGACCAATTGAAAATTTTATGTTTGCAGCTTCGTAACTCACTCTGTATAGTAGCTGGAGATGCCAAATGTGGCTCCGACATTTCTCAGGACAAGCTCTAACTACGGTGCAAATTACAGCCACATCAGAAATACTTTTATTTTCAGTGTGTTCCACGATGGTATCATGGTCCATGGCTTTTCGTGACTTTATGGTCTTTGATGCGATAAACACGAATCTGGAACCATATTTGCAGAATTTCTTACCGTTCAGGAGATATGACCAGATTTCAGCCAAATCTGAGATACTTCTTGTCTCAGTGTGGCTCACGATGGTTAGTCCATGCTTCTAATCAATTTTTTGTGAGGAATGAAAATCGCTCAAACTTTGTGATCTTATGGTCTTTGATGCGAGAAACACGGATCTGGAATCATATTTGCAAAATTTCTTACTGTTCAGGAGAGATATGAACAATTTTCAGCCAAATCTGAGATACTTCTTATCTCAGTGTGGTTCACGATGGTTAGTCCATGCTATCAATTAATTTTTTTAAGAATGAAAATCGCTCAAACTTTGTGATCTTATGGTCTTTGATGCGAGAAACACGGATCTGGAATCATATTTGCAAAATTTCTTACTGTTCAGGAGAGATATGAACAAATTTCAGCCAAATCTGAGATACTTTTTGTCTCAGTGTGGTTCACGATGGTTACGGTAGTCTATGATTTTCATCAATTTTTTGTGAGAAATAAAAATCGATCAAACTCCGTGATCTCTTGGTCTTTGATGCGATAAACACGAATCAAATCATATTTGCAAAATTCATTATCGTTCAGGAGATATGACCAAATTTCAGCCAAATCTGAGATACTTTTTGTTTCAGTGTTTCACGATGGTTTATACCATGATTACAATCAATATTGTAATTTAATATTTTAAATATATTCAATATTGTAACTTTTTTCGTCTGTTTCCAGAATTCAAATGACGTAAATTATCTTGGAAACTCCGAAAGGATGGTCGGATTTGTTTGATTTTGGTACCAAATTAAAGTCTTACATTTGATGAAATTGAAAATAAAGACACATTATCAACTGAACTAAACACATATGAAGAGCTCGATTCCAAACGGGCCTAAGTACATTTTTGTAGAAATTGAGATATCAGCTGATTATTGAACCTTTTACATAGACCTTCATTCCTAGCATACTAACTACTCCAAACTATCCTTAGTCACTACAAAATAAATATCACAATATCACGTTTTTTTCCAAAGTGTATCTAAGTCCATTGCTGTTCCTTTCCATTCCAACCTTAGTCCTTTGCGCATGCGCAGAGCATCTTTTTCTGTCTGTCTGTCTACAGATTGAAGCCTAACTACCATTTTTACTTCGAGATCAGCGCGTTTTCAAGGGAAGAGAACAGTGAAAGTCAAGAATACATACACTGGGGATTACCAAGAGCATCAAGTGATCAAGAAAATTTATTCAAAAAAATTGGCAAGATATATTCAACTCAGCAAATACAGCACTTGAAGAAACTTATCATATTAGTGACATGAAGAAGGTCCAAGTCCAAGTTTCTTTCCAAAATGTCACCAAGTCCATGGACTTAGTGACATTTTGGAAAAAAAAGGGAATTAACCTATTACACAGGAATTACTTCAAAATATGCAAAATTATTGTATGGAATTCAAAATACACACTTTATACATTGGATTATAAACATTTTCCAACATTTAAGTGATGACTATCAAAAAATCGATTTCCTGAGAAAAACACTTTTGTGACTTGGGCCCATTTGGAATAGAGCTCTTCATATTATAGTATTTAATGTTTGTAAGCATTAATTGATGCCTCAGTCACCACTTGCTATGTTTTAACTTCCTGTTACATTTCTAAAATACAAATGAGCTCAGTAATCACATAAATCATGAGAAATTTGAATTTCCCGCTCAAATACGTAGTATAAATCATGAGAAATTTGAATGTCCCGCTAATCATGAGAAATTTGAATTTCCCGCTCAAATAGTATAAATCATGAAAAATTTGAATTTCCCTCACAAATAGTATAAATCATGAGAAATTTGAAATTCCCGCTCAAATAGAGTTATAAATCATGAGAAATTTGAATTTCCCGCTCAAATGTTATAAATCATGTGAATTTGAATTTCCCGCTCAAATAGTCATATAAATCATGAGAAATTTAAATTTCCCGCTAATCATGAGAAATTTGAATTTCCCGCTCAAATAGTAGTAGCTCATTTGCATATTAGAAATGACCAGCTTTCTACCAGGGCATCAGAAACATGCAAGAGGTACACAAACTAGATCAGTGTTGCGGGTTGCCTATGCTTGCATTGGAAGGCGTTGAATAAACCCTGCTACCTCTTCAAGTGCTTTGAATCCCTGGTACAGAATTAAAACCAACTACTACCAGGGCAACAGAAACATGACTACTGAGCTCATTTTTACTTTCCTTGCCCTACTACCATAGGTAAGGAAGGAAAGTAAGTATTGCTTTCCAAAAAAAATTAAGGTACCCTAATTTCAAGTTTTCTATACGTTTCAAGGTCCCCTGAGTCCAAAAACATGATTTTTGGGTATTGGTCTGTGTGTGTGTATGTGTGTGTGTGTATGTGTGTATGTCTGTGAACACGATAACTCCATTCCTAATTAACCGATTGACTTGACATTTTAAACTTAAGGTCCTTATACCATGAGGATCTGACAATAAGAAATTCAATAAAATTGAATTCAAAATGGCAGAAAAAATGGTTGATAATTACTAAGAAACCATGTTTTTCACAGTTTTCTTGAAAACGGCTCCAACGATTTTCTTCAAATTTATACCATGGATAGCTATTTATAAGCCCTATCAACTGACATGAGTCTCATTTCTGGGAAAATTGCAGGAGCTCCGTAATATTCTTTTGAAAAATGGCGGATAATCACTAAAAAACCATGTTATTCACGGTTTTCTCAAAAACAGCATTAACGATTTTCTTTAAATTCATACCATGGATAGCTATTTATAAGCCCTATCAACTGACATGAGTCCCATTTCTGAGAAAATTGCAGGAGCTCCATAATATACTTGAGAAAAATGGCGGATAATTACTAAAAAAACCATGTTTTTCACGATTTTCTCAAAATAACTTGACCGATTTTTTTCAAATTCATACTCTGTATAGTTATTTATCAGCTCTATTAACTGGCATGAGTCTCCTTTCTGGGAAACTAATGGGGAGTCCACCCCATCCTTAAGAAATGGACTTTGTAACCTCCTTCTCGTGCATGAGGTAGGTAGGTTGAGCAGTACATAAAAAGAACACATAGTCGAGATATTTCATCTGTAGAACAGCTGTTTTGACGACTTTAAAAAAATGACGACTAAAAAAAATCATCGAATTTCACAATTTACACAAAGTAAAAATGTGATGGAGTGAGTAACCACACTGAGCATACAGTTTATTCACTGTATCTTCAAATAAATCGTCGTTTATTGCCCTCAAGATTGACCTAGAACTTGAAAATTCTCCATACTTAAAGCGAATGAATCACCGATACTAATGATGTTGTTAAATATTCCAAGTTCATTCAACTTGTATGAATAAAATGAAGTTGAAAGTTTTTCAAGAATCTAAAAACGTGACACGAAAAAGTTAATAAGCTGGAAAAGCGTTAGTAGACAACGTTATACTATTATAATTTCAGATTAACGCATGAAAAATATTGAAAAATTAATGCATTTCAATAAACCGATAAACCGATCCCGATAAATCCGATAAATTTCGTTCATATAAAAGCACTGAACCAATACCTACTACTACATCTAGTAGGTATAAGTAATAGTAGGTATTGACTGAACACATGCTGGTATTGAGCACATGTTCTACGAGAATCAAAATATATCATCCCCGAAAGTCACAAGCTGATGTATAGCAAAACTACAAAATATAAACACGACCTAGAAGATGAAGAAACCTTGAGGGTTTGAAAAGGAAAGTTATGAGGTGGGGTTTTTGCTTTTATATGGAAAAATGCTTGTATTATTTAAATGTTTTGATAATTATTGTAAGGCAGAAACAGAAAGCTTGCATGTCAGAAAATGTTTGTGTTATATAATTTGACTATTAATACGTCACCGTATGATTTTCAAGAATGCGATATTTTGCCTACTCTGTACTACAGCCTACGTCACGGCTGCAGTTCCCCCACTCCAATTGCATTTCAACTGAAATACTTTAGATGAGTGACCAACCTTCTGTCTACTAACTTTGGTGTGAGTGTACCACACCAGATTTTTGTATTGGATGAGAATTAGAACAGCACAGCAGAAAAAAGCAACAGGTAACGGATTCATTTTTCATGAATCCAAAAATTAATTAAAATCGCTAAAACTCTCAGCAATGATATATAATTAATACAATATAATAATATAATTAATTATGGTGCAGATTTTAGTCGAATCCGAGATACTTCTTTCTCTCACTGTTTGCACGATGGTTTGTCCATGGATTTTGTCATTGATTTGTAAAAAATAAAAATCGCTCAAACTTCTTGATCATAGTCTATGGTCTTTGATGCGAGAAACTCGAATCTGGAATCAGATTTGCAAAATTCCTTACCGTTCAGGAGATATGACCATTTGAAAATTTTATGTTTGCAGCTTCATAACTCAACCTGTATAGTAAGCTGGAGTGCCAAATTTGGCTCCAACATTTTTCAGGTCAAGTTCCATCTATTGTGCAAATTAGCGCCAAATCTGAGATACTTTTTGTCTCTGTGTGTCTCACGATGTTTGTCCATGATTTTCATCAATTTTTTTGTGAAAAATAAAAATAACTCAAACCTTATGCTCTTTGATGTGAGAAACACGAACCTGGAATCATATTTGCAAAATTTCTTACCGTTCAGGAGATATGACCATTTGATAATTTTTATGTTTGCAGCTTCATAACTCATAGCTGGGGGTGTCAAAGTTGGCTCTATCATTTCACAGCTTTTTAAAGTCCATGATTTTTCTCATTTTTGTGAAAAATGAAAATTGTTCAAACTTTGTGATCGTAAGGTCTTTCATGCGAGAAATACAAATCTGAAATAATATTTGCAAAATTTCTTACCATTCAGAAGATATGACCAAATTTCAGCCAAATCTGAGATACTTTTTGTCTCAGTGTGGTTCACAATGGTTAGTCTATGGTTTTCATCAATTTTTTGTGAAAAATAAAAAACACTAAAACTCTGTGAACTTATGCTCTTTGATGCGAGAAACACGAATCTGGAATCATATTTGCAAAATTTATTACCGTTCAGGAGATATGACCATTTGAAAATTTTATGGTTGGAGCTTCATAACTCATTCTGTATATTAGCTGGAGTGCCAAATTTGGAAATACATTTTCTGATTGGTTCTTGTGAAATTAAGACCCTCCCCTCAGTTTTTTTTTTGCACATGCAACAGGTGTTTTTTTTGACTTCGGCTCTGCCCCCCCTGGAGCTTTTTCCAATCTTGAGGGACGGGATACTTTAGGCTCCTGTTATGCATGCATCACTTGAGATGCTTAGTGCCGATTGCAAAGAAGCCGGTTAAATTTTAGCCGTGATTAATTCCAATCAGAGAAGCCGTCTTTTCAAAAAAGCCTTCTCTGATTGGTTCTCTTGAAATTAATCACGGTTAGAATTTAACAGACTGTTGTGCAACCGGGCCATACCATGCCTAAAAATAATTTTAGTCACTTTTTTTGAAAATCAGATTTTAGTTTTTAACCAAATTGTAGTTTTCTGTCTGATGGACACCTTTCAATTTATGATTCTACATCTTGTTTCATTTTGAGAATTCTATGCATGTTTTGTCAAATATATGATGTAATAAGCTTTCTTGACTTCAAATCTAGCCTAAATGAAATTATTAAAATTTAAATATTGAAACGTTATTCATGAATTTGTTGGTTTGAGATGATTCAAACCAAAGTTCTACTGTTTACTCCAATTTATAACCAGAGAGAAAGGATACGGTTTAGCGGTAAACAGGCTACGGTACCGGTTCAGATTACAGATTACGGTATCTAAAAGACACATGTTTTTTTCATCAAACAACAAAATAATAATACATTTTTTTACTTTCTTGTTGACTTGTTTTATTACCAAATTCAACTAATCCACATACAGACTGGAATTTACAAACTTACATTCATTCACAAGCAATCATTCACACAATGTTTATCCAAATTATCTACACTATGATTGGTAGACTAAATTTATCAATTGATTGTTTATATGCTTTTAACTATTGAATGATTAATATAAATATTTTCAACTTAACAAAACATTAATATTTCAAGGCCACAGTAGTTTGCAGAGATTATTGCTTTTTTTATAATCTAGTAACAATGATTCACTATTTTCTGGTATTGAGCTTTGAGAGTATGGAGGTGATTTATTGATTGATTATTATTGATTAATCTGAAAGATTAGGAGACTTTACCAGGCTTATTACAGTATGCATAGATATAACACATTTTCAAAACCATTATTTATGACACTTCTATTACCCTAAATGCCAAACTTATAAAGTAATTTATGATTCATATTCATTTTTCGTTAATAACAACAGAAAACGATCCTATAAAGATAGACATATTTGTTTCAAGTAGCTCAATATGAATAATAATCAATTTTATTAGGAACTTAATACTATTTTCAAAACGGAAAAATGTATCAATATAATGTTTTTAGCACTTCATGCCCAAGTATTTTTCTTTAATTTCTGGATGAAAATGTCTACAACAAAGATTTCCAATATTGTATAATTTACCAGATAATATACAAAATAGGTTTAAATATAAATAAAAATATTTTGAAAGGGTACTGAGATTTATATTTTTATTTATATTAAAAGTAGCCCTAAAGAAAAAGACAACGAAATAGGTTTATGTTTAGGCCTATGCATACTACTTAATTACAAACATTACAAGTCAACTTTAGTGTTATAGATGATCACTTTGTAATATATAATCTAAGTTTAGAAGTTATCCAAATGTACATATAATATGCTGATGATTAGATTAATACAGATCCCTTATATTATAGAAGAAAGGACTAGAGCTTTCAGTAAATGACTGAAAGACTACAACGTGTTATTGAGTGATATATCACACAAATATTGGACGAAAAATGAGATTTAGATGAATTATGTAGTGGAGAAGAGAGATAAAAGTATTGGGAAAATTTGGCACCAATTCTCACAACCAGGGAACATAAGAGAACTGTCAGATTTACATGATACATGGATAATTTTGAGAGATTAGTTTTATTATAAATTAGCAGGTAATCCGTGCTTTGCACCAGGGAAAATTTTGTGCTGGAAAAATGATCCTTATGTCCAGGAAACATAAAAATAGAATAATCATTTATTTTATCATAATTACGTGGATAACCAGAGTTAAAAATTCTCATCAAAAAAGGGAAAGTTTGATTGGTCACGAGTCCACAACCTTTGATTCATGAACCGCGCGCGCTACCAATTTCCGGTACGCAACGGTTTCACTTTGCAAAAGTTCTGTTTTGGTTGGGCTTTTATTGTTGTGTAAACTTCAAGTAGTAAATAGTTATTAAATTGAAATTAATTTATTAATACAAATGAAAATAAGTCTATCATCCTAACCATCCTAGATAAATTCAGAATCTTCTTTGTAACAATACAATAATTGATACAAAGCAATGATATAAATACAATTTATCAATAAAATTGCAAGTTATTATAATAACGTGTACTCGTGTGGAAAGTATCAATGTTACTGTATCCATATGAAGTAACTTTTGTCAATGCAATTATTTTTTTTTGTGTCAATAAAACATTCTTGATTCTTAAAGTTATGCAAATCATTAGTTCATAAACGATAATGCGTCAATCGTGCATTTCCTATCCCTTATATGCATGAGCCAATTGCTTTTTTATATTAATATCATAGAAAGATTGTGAATTAAATATCATTTTGTGATGATGTATCAAGAAGTTAAAATTCTTTTTTAGATTGAACACAACAAATTTTCTAGTATAGATTGGGTTCAGTTTAGATTTTTATTGGATAGCCTATCAAAAACAAAACATCCAACATTAGATTATTGATAAGTACTAAAATAGAGCTCATTGCAGTAATTCCCATTATTTATATCTGATCAACTCCCAAAGCAGAATAGAAAGTATTAATAGATGAAGTATTACAGAACTTATAGGGTGAAAATAGAAGTTTTACAATTATCCTCAGCTCAAACCAATGTACCTAGAATACATTATTATATTCTAGGTACCTTGGTTCAAATTTATTTAGTTAGTTTGAAAAAATCTCTAATTTTACACTACCGTTTCATAGGAAAACGAATAGTAATTTTCCAGTCAATTAATATAAAGCTTGTGACATAATAATGTAATCAATTTTATATCGAATCACTGCTATGATAGTGATTTAGCAGTATAGAAATTATTAATAGATGAAGTATTACAGAACTTATAGGGTGAAAATAGAAGTTTTACAATTATCCTCAGCTCAAACCAATGTACCTAGAATACATTGTATTATATTATATTATAATATAATACATATATTATATTCTAGGTACCTTGGTTCAAACTTATTTAGTTTGAAAAATCCTCTAATTTATACTAACGTATTATGGGAGAGAGAATAGCAATGTTCCAGTCGATGAATATGAAGCTGGTGACATAATAATGTAATCAATTTTATATAGATTCACTATCATTAGTTAGTTTGTAGCTTTCGATTGATATCGATTCTATAATCGATTCACAATCATTTGTTGGTTGGTTTACAACTTTTGAATCCCTTAAAGACACAACTCATACTACTTAGTCTTTACAATGCCTTTATTGATGGAGGGCATTAACCCAATAAATGATAGCTACTGTAGTGAATGATTAACTACTGTGTAACTACAGAGGTTAAAATTGAAAGTTTCAATATACTTGGGAGAGGATACAATAAAGCTAGATTCTAACATAACAGTATCAGAGTCAGTGTTCCGTTCAGTGAAAATATTATTCCCACGAGTTCTAATGCGACCATTCACACTTGCTCGTATGTGCTGAGTGAGAATAGGTCCATTAGAATTCATGGGAACAATCTTTTCACTGAACCGGACACGTACTCTGATACTGATATAATAGTTATGAGAATAACGCTTTACAGATCTACAGCGCTTAGAAATCACCGAGTTATAATATTCAGTCATTACATTTTCCTACACAAAACAAATTTTCTCGTATTAAAATTTCTACACTTATATCACAAATAGTGTGAGCAATAATTAAATTTTACAATACAACAGTCTCGAGTTGAATAAGATTGGATAGCGTAGGAAAAGAACAGCATTTTTAATTTAATCATTCAAAAATCTAGCCGATTAAAAACCCTGGACAATCTGATCAGCTGGAGAATTGAATCATGCTATTTTTTTGTGTTCATGTTGCACAATTATTATGTTTCAAAATTTGTGTTTAAATCACCAGCTTATCCGATTCAGTTTAAACTTAAGCTGCGTTTACACCAAAGTTATTAACAAAATGTTAATAACTTAATCCTTATAGATTCTATTAGATTGAACATAACTTATCATACACATGATGATCATATGTGCTTGTCAAGTTCCGTTCAATCTAATAGAATCTATAAAGATTAAGTTATTAACATTTTGCTAATAACTTTGGTGTAAACGCAGCTTAAGACTGTGCAAAAGGTCCTTATCGGATTATTATTTAAATAATTGTATTTTTCTTTCAATCAACAAGAGATAAACTCTAACTGGTCTGTTTTGAGTAAATAGTAGTCTGAGAAAAATGCTAGCTAGATCTTCCAGCTCTCCTTCGATCGAAGATGAGAGATAGAAGAACTCTAAAATTCTGAACAAGCTCATATTTATAATTAAATTTAAAATTGACAATGAAACCATCGATTAAAATTCAAAACTAATAAATGCAAAAGTCGTTGTAATTGAGTTGAAATTAAAAAATAATATAAATAGTAATGCACAAAATATTGCAAGAGTGTTACAAAAAAGGATTGCCATGTGATAATAATAATAAACATGTTTTTGGACTCAAGGGACCTTGAAACGTATAGAAAACTTGAAATTATGGTACCTTAATTTTTTTGGAAAGCAATACTTTCCTTACCTATGGTAATAGGGCAAGGAAAATAAAAAATCAAATTAGTTCGAGAATATCACAAACTAAAATGAAGGAAGATCTTAATCGGATAGAAGGAAACTTAATTATGTTTCGAGCACCGTGTCATAAATTATTACAATATACTTCATCAGTTTGTTATACAGTAATGAGAACTGGATTCTATTATAGAAGAGTTAATATAAAACTCTATGCAGCCTTAATGAAAGCACTTCAGTTAGTGACAAACTTGATTATTTTGAAATGAATCTATAGTGTATTCACTATACAGGGCTAATACAATATTATTGTCGGAATGAAATAAAAATTCTCAAGTACTCTTTTGAAATGCGGTGAATTAATAAACATTTCAAAAGGATACTTGACAACTTTTATTTATTTCAAAAGGATATTTGACAACCCTTATTTCATTGAAAGAATCTTTAGTGATATCCACTTTGAACATTGTCAGGATTGGATGAATATAGGAAGAATTGATGTTATTTATAAGAATACCAACAGTTCAAAGTTAATCTCACTATTTCTGATAACCCAATAATTTCAAACAAAATATGAAATATTCCTCAGTAATCAGTTTCAACAGTACTTTCTAGATACTGGCCTTAATATTATTATTATACCTGAGGACTAGAAATTGTACAACTGCCTTCATGAATCATGGACTGATACTAAAAAAATATCTTGAGGTATCTTGAGATTTTATTTTATTTATAGGCAATTTGAACAAGAGTTTCCAATTTTATTGGAATGCTTGTTTTGGGAACGTTTTTCATCAAAATACATGGAGTATTAGTGAGTATATTGGGGAAAAAATAAAAATAGACCATGATTTACTTAAATATCCTATTGAATAGAGTAATACCGTGGTATTCAAATTGATAAACGTTATTACAAATCTTGGATACCGGGTAAAATATCCTAGAAATATCCGATTGAAAGTGGGAGAAAAATTGAATTACGAGGGTGATTTCATAAATGAATGAAATGACCTTCAAGGGTAGTTTCATCCCCTGTGAACTTCCAGTGGATCAATGGTTTTAGGTGGATTCCAAAACATCAGGTGATAATGGATGAAAAAATGTTAGATTAATATTTATTTAATGAAATAAAATTGTGATTATGACGATCAAAGGAACTTCAGATAAAGCGTGAATCTCAAAATATTAACAACTGTTGATAAATTTTAAAGAGGCGAGAAAATAATTTGCAGAAATATTTTAGTTTCCCGATTTTTCCAAATATTTGAGCAAGTTGTTACAAGTTTTTAAACTTTATTCATGTTCTAGGTTTGTATTTTGTATCACTTTAATCATGTCAGTACTCTAGTTTGGTGTTCTACAAATTTATTAATTTTTAACTATCCTACAAATTTTATAAGACTATTACAGTAACCTACTCAAAAGGAAACAGCTTAGAATCATTATATTGATATAAATATCATTAGGTTTTTGTCTAATAATTTTTCAATTTATGGAAACATAAAAGGAAACAGCTTGGAATCATTATATTGATATAAATATCATTAGGTTTTTGTCTAATAATTTTTTTAATTTATGCATGTAATTGTAAAGATAAAAGTCGAATATATGATGTGATTACAGTTGTAATTATTCATTTTATTTACTAGGATTTATTGATAATTTCATTATTGAAACGTTTTCATTTACTTATATTTTATTGAGGTAAGTAGAGGAGTTAAATATAAAACCGCCGAATATTTAAAGTGATTATTGTATAAGAACAATATTATTGATAATGATTATCACTCATATTATCTATGATTATTTATTTACACATCCTTTATTTTATTTGACAAGGGTTGAAAAAGATATAATTTGGGACAAATTTTCTGACAGAGAAAATGAATTATGTAAGAATGAAGTATGGAATGAATAAGGGTTGATGAATGATTATATCAGTTCAAAGCATACGTTTTAAATTATTGATGGAATAAAAAAAAAACATGTTTTAAAAGAATTTACAAGTCGTAATGAGTAATTTTCAAGGCAACAATTTATATACACTAAAACAATGGGAATGCAGACACACATGTACAAAACATTTCAATTTTTCGTTCAAAAATTATTGTGAAATGACATCCAACAGACCGATCAAATTGTTTAAACCAGAAAATTTGAACAGCCTTCATGATAACGTTCTTGCGCCTTGAATATTGGCATACTACTAAATAAGGATTAACATTAAGCCCAATCAACAGATAAGTTCGGGGCCAAAGCTATATCGTAATAGAAAAATAAATAATTTGAAATGCATACATAAATTATACATTTAATAGACTTAAAAGTAAGTGGATTTGGTTAAAACATACAATGTTAACAACAATAAATGGTTTCTATACAATGAATTAATGCAGCTTTCAGCAATCACAACCTCAATCAATATAAAGACAACATAGTTAAACAATTAAAATGACATACTTTTGTGAATTTCCAAGAAACTAATACACATTGAGGCGACAACATTAAATGCAATATCATAAGTTTTTGGATTGTCTGACACGGATTGATATTCTCGAACAACGACTACAACCAACCTACATCAAGATTGATGTGAAAAAATTGATGATTGTATCAGACTTATTTTTACATATTTTTGGAAACGTCAGGCAAATTTACGATTGATATTTTCGTACAATGACTACACACCAATTTACATTAAACACCTTCACGATTTACACTGTAACTAAAGCCTTTTTTCTACAGAAGTAGTGTTCTGCTCATTTCAATGTTTTACAACTGGTAACAGATTGGAGAAGTGTTGTGGGGGGAAGGGGAGGAGAAGGAGGAGGAGTAGGAGGGGGAGGAGGCGGAAGTTGTGGTGGAGGAGGTGGTGGTGGAAGGGGAAGAGGTGTGGCAGGAGGAGGAAGAGAAGGGGGTGGTGGTTAAAGAGTAGAAAGGACCGACGGTTTTTGGTTACAACAGAAATGTTTTTCTACAAAGGGTACTCATCAGAGCGGCTGTTCAGCTTCACTTTGAGGACGAGTTGGCAGGTAACGTGGCTGATCTCTGTTGTACGGAAATGTACGGCTTCAGAGATGATCTGGTCGATTCTCTACAAAACAAAATCCAAGATATTTATTAGATATTGGATGACTAAAAACGGTTAACTATCATATCTGTGCAACTAGATATGTGACTACCTATTATACTATATGTAGCTATGTAATGGTGCCTTGAGGTCCAAGATCTATATCATTTTGTGGCTTAATACTTTTTATCTAACATTCTAGACATATAAGATATTGAAGATTATAAAGTAGAAACCGTTTATTAACATGATATTATACCTAACATACTAGCATAGAAAAAATACAAAGTATCATATCATTTTTGATTTCAGATATATATTAAACTAGCTGGCCCGGCGAACTTCGTACTGCCAAATAGTTTAATGCATCTCATAACAAACTTCAGCTGGATGCACACCTGAGGAGACGCTATGCGGCATTTTATTTCTATAGATAATTTTCCAACTGCAAAATATATAATTTGCTAAGAATCAATCAATTCTGAACACCGAAGACAGCACAATTATTCGAAACAAAGAAATGTCTTTAGAGCATGTAAGACCTGAGGCCGCACTGCTGGATGGTTACACACAGAACAGTCATTTTGTTTTTAGTCGGGGCGTTTAGAATGAAATACATGGGCGGTTATGGAGCAGCACACACTCTTGTCTACTATCTACCGACGGCTGTTTTATGACGCAATGTTTATAACAGCTGATTTTTATTTCTGTATGTGGCCAGCTAACAAATCTTCTCCCATAAGGATTACATGTAGACTTTGAAGGACCGTAGGAAGGAGTCCTGAAGTCGGATTATAAATTTGATAGGCCATAAACATGGTCCTGAAGATAACAAAAACAAAAAAAATCATTAAATTCGGTGCACACATGAAAAAGTTATTGAATGTCAAAATTTGAGGCTCGATTTTTATTTATATAATTATTGGTAAATATATAATATTGAAACCGTATATCAACATAGAGATAGAATTCTGGGTGTTGTAATAGACTCTAACCTTCCATGGGACGGACATTCATGAACACCTGAATTCAGCAGTTTTGTTCTGAGAAATTTCGAAGCCTTCATTAGGGCCTCATGTAACATCTACGTTAACGCTAAACCACGTTTATTTGCATAATATGGTTGTATTTATCATAATGTGCTTCATACGGGGTTTAAACGAACAGCTGACATTTCTCCCTTTAAACCGAGAATCTGCAAACGGTTAAAATAGTTTTAACTTTGTATTGTTCCACTCCGTCCAACCGGCGACATAATTTTTTGAAGAAAAATTGAAGGAGTTGATGTGCATATGGGCTTATTATGAAGAGGAGTTCAGAGAACACTATTTAAAAATTAAAAAGTGAGCGCATACAGGGAAACTACAAAAACTGCCTCCCAATCAAACAATTACAAAAATTTACAATTATAATTTTCAGAATAATAACGAATAGAAGAAAAATAATAATCAATATTAAAACTAATAAATCGTATCTAAAAAAATAAAACTCAAACTGAATAACCTATAAATTCAAACTGGATAATTCAATAGGGTTATTGTTGCTACGCTAAAAGCTACATTAATATGAAGAATTAGTGTGATGAATATAATTAGTGATGACTGAATGTTCAGTTATATTAATAATTGCAGAGGACCAGCTCTAGAAGGTTGGCGGGCTATAATGAACCTCGAAATGGTAGGAGAATTCACGTTTTGTTCCACTAAAAAATTAATTATTCATTTACAATTATTGTACAATTTTAGAAAATTAATGTTTGAAAACAATATCTGAAAGGTGACGGCCGTTTTCAGCAATGCACTTTACAAGCCGCTCTCGGAAGTTGGATTGTACTCTTTCTAACATTGCCCTGCCAATTTGTTCGACTTCCTCACGAATTGCTCCCTTTAGTTCTTGAAGTGTACGTGGTTTATGCTGGTAAACACGTGACTTCAGGAAACCCCACAAGACGTAGTCGCACATGGACAGGTCTGGAGAACGAGGAGGCCAATCAATGTCACCAAACCGAGAAATGATGCGACCACGAAAAACAGCCCGAATTGCTTCCATTGAATTTCTTGCTGTGTGAGCTGTCGCCCCGTCCTGCTGAAACCATACTTGCCGGATAGGAATACGTTTCCTTCTTAATTCAGGAAGGAAGAATTCAGTGAACATCTGTCTATAACGTTCTGAGGTTACAGTTACAGTGGTCCCGTTGTCGTCTTCAAAAAAGTATGGACCAATAACAAATATACTGCTCACAGCACACCAAACTGTCACCTTGGGACTGTGTAATGGTCTCTCGTGCATTAATTTTGGATTTTCATCTGACCAATAACGATAGTTCTGCTGATTAACGGTACAATTCAAATGAAAATGTGCTTCATCTGTCGTAAACAAAATGATGTTTTCATTTTGGTCAAATATGGCCTCCATTTCTCGAGCAAAATTCAGCCGCTTTACATAATCGCCAGGATTCAATTGTTGAACCATGGCCATTTTGTAGGGATGAAATCCTAGATGTTTATGTAAAATACGCCTTACTGACCGATCACTGATGTTCAGTTCAGAAGAATGTCTCCTAGCAGATCGATTAGGACTACGGAGTATGGCTTGCCGAACTCTTTCCACATTTTGTGGAGTGCGTACAGTGCGATGAGCCCCTGGTGGTCGTTTATTCATTACATTCAGTAGGAACACTGAACGAAATGATTTTACCAAACGTAAAATGGTGTTACGAGTGGGTACATTTTCATTTCTCGCAAGATTGAAATGACGACGAAACTCGCGCTGAACTGTAATGATACTCTCATTATTACGCACAAAACTGTCGTAAGTAAACACACGATGCTGCACATTCCACGAATCCATGATGCCGATTAAACAATGACTAGAAAAAATGGTATGATCTACCGAACACATGTTCACTTCAGCAGGCCCAATCCGACTACCCAAATCAGAATACTATCTGTTCTAAAAACATCCACCCTTCCTGCCGCACCAGTATAATAGAATTACATACCTTGTATCATGTTATGTTTTTAAATACTGAATTGTTGACGATGCTTATAGCTTTTTTGTCAAATTTTACAGAAAATGAAATTATTGATGAAACCAACCTTGGGGAAACTTTAGCACCGTCGTGCGAGGTGGAGTTGGCCTTGTAGCCGCACTTGTGTATCTTGCGACTGAGTCGCTGCACCCACAGCTTCTGGTCGTCGGGCGAAAGAGCCAGAACTAGTAGCTCCTTGGCCGTGTTCGGGTCGTCGTGCAGTTTGCACGGCGCAATCGGCTCATCTTTGCGCTCCGAGTGCTCTTTATGCACTTTTATGCGACAACCTGCAAACACACATCAATTAAGATAATTTCTTTGTTGTAAAGAGCCTCAGGATGAATCTCCTCCTCAGGAGTGAAATGCATTCCTCAATACTCCAAGAAAAGTAAGTGTTTTTGAAATATTTACAAGTAACACAGTGTCTCAACTACAACAAAGTTATATAGTGTTCGTCATGGAAAGCAATAATAGTTATTTGTATATCTAGAGTGAAAAGTGCTGTTTTTTCTCCCCGAGGGAAAAGTTTGAAGCCCGAGGCGAAGCCGAGGGCAACAATTTTCCTGAGGGAGAAAAAACATTTTTCACTCGTGATATACACAACATTTTTCCTCCACCTACATTTTTATAAAAACTGCAAATAAAATAATTTTTAAAAACGTATGTGACCAAACAATGTGTTACAACATAATCTAAAAAGTAAACAGAAACAGCTGGCTTGTAACACAGTTCTCCTCCGACAGCACTATCTGTCGGCTAAAGTTGTAACAACAATGACAGCCACAACTACAGCTATGATGAAGTTCCCGTTTCAAATTTGATTAGTTAATAAGTAATATTCGTTGGCTGATATTTTGAATAACATGGAATAAAAGAAAAAAATATATACATTTTTTTTAGTATAGTGATATGAAGTTTGTGATAATAATTTCAGCATACAAACATAAATTTTATATATCGATCAAATGTTTGGTTGAGGTATTGAATTTAGTTGGTTTAATGACTACTCTATATGCTTCCTCATCTGAGCTTAGACCTTCTGACCTATTCCAAATGTACGTTTTTAAAATAGAGATGCTTCCCATGTTATTTAAATGGAGTCACTTTTACTCCCTAGGGAGTTTTTCAGTTTTTTACTACCAAGAGCGAAAAAGTGACACTTTAGTATTATGTTTCAGGGAGTAAAGTAAGTACTTTAGACAGTAGGTGGAGGAAAAATAATTTATTGTATTAAACAATCAATCAAATAGTTCTTTATTATCATTGCATTTATACAATATAGTGTGAAGATAAAAATAGAATAATCATTTACAATGATCAGTTGAGAAAGTCTTGTATTGAATATGGGCTAATTGAAATTAAATATATCTGTGCAAACGGCCCTTTTCGGCCTAAATTTAACAAGAAAGTCAGTTTTCTCAATTATTTATTTATTTTAGACTAGCAAGTGACCCGTGCTCCGCAAGGGTCTAATTGAAAACTTAACATACTGGGATCTTGAAGAATTTAAAATAGGCCTATAATCAACCTCAGTAAATCAGAAATCGATATGCAAAATTTCAAGTTAATCAGTTAAGACGTGATGAAGCGTCATTCCTGAATTTCCTATCCCGTATGTGTATAAGCCGATTCTCTCCTTTATTATCATTTTATTCAATTAAGTATATTATCAAAATGATAGGGAGAGGAAAAATAAGGTAACCTTGTACTATTCCTCTTCCAAATTTAGATAACACATAGTCCGAAATAGGTTAAGTCTTTTAGTTCTTCAATTCATGAAATTTTCAGTCCTCAAGTATTTTCACAAAATTGATTTTCAAATTTAGATGCTTCAAAACTAAACATAGAAGAAATATTCCACATTATTATAACTAAAATAGAAAATATTCACAGATTAAAAATATAGTTTTGAAGAATTTATTATAGCTAAAATAGGAAATATTCACAGATTTAAAATATAGTTTTGAAGAATTACCTAAAAACAAACTCAATTCTAAAAGCATAGCTGATCTTATTTCTTAGATTTTTCTATTGTACTTACGACGACACTCTAGGGCGGGCGGCGGCCGAAACATGTGCCAGAGCGGCTTGGTGCAGACCTCACAGTTGGTGGGCATGTGGAAGGAGATCTGAATGAACTCGTGGCCCTTCAGCGCCACCGTACATGGCTTCTCGTCACCACCGCCCCCTCCTCCCCGCCCCACCAGCTCCTGAATGCTGCCGCCCCCATCTTCGGGCCGGCGCACCTCGCCTTCACCCGCATACAGAAGCTACAACACAAATTTGAATATTACATTTCAGAAAAAAATACAAATTTACAGAAATAAATCAATGGAGGGGATGCGAGAAGCGTCCCCTACGAAAAGCGACAATAAGATGCAAAAACATGCGAAAAAAACAATCAATGTACAATGGAACTCCAATTATTATCCTAATATTTGATTAATCGAACGGTCAATATTTGGAACCGAGTGTGGCCCCAATTAATTAGGATAATTGAAAGTTCTACTGTACTTCAAGTAAATTACTTCTATCCTTACACTATTTTACAAAATGGTTCAAACTATACTCATATGGACCTGCCGGTCTGCTTGTTAAGGGTGTGCAAAGACTAAAAATAAAATTTCTACTCGTGATATTTTCAAAGATTTCTCAGGAAAACATTTTTTCTCCGATCATAACTTTTTGAGATATGAGCGCCTGAAGTTTGAATTTTTGGGACAGAACATTTGAAAATCGGTAAGATATAAATCCATGAGATTTAGTTTCTTCAAGGTATTGTTGATCTAGTAAAACAAAAATTTTCTGAAAATATACATTTTTGAAAAAGTTATTTAATTTACCAAAAGAAGCCAAAAATAACTCAAATTGTTATTTTTGGTAAATTGAATTACTATCTTAAAAATGGATATTTTCAGGAAAATTTTTGTTTCACTAGATCAATAATACCATGAAGAATCCAGCCTCTAAATCTCATGGATTTATCTCTTACCGAATTTTAAATGTTCTGTCCCAAAAATTTAACTTTAGGCGCTCATATCTCAAAAAGTAATGATCGGAAAAAAATGTTTTCCTGAGAAGACTTTTTCATTAAGATAGCTTAATGATATACAAATCGAAAAACGTTTTAAAATATCACGAGTAGAAAGTTTATTTTTAGCCTTTGCACAGCCTTAAGAGCTCTTACACGAATATTCAAATTAAATGTAGACTACATAGATTATCTAGCTCGAGATTGTATATATGTTGTATACCATTATTAAACTCGTTTTGTTAGTTCTTCAACGTTTCATTCTTTCATTTAGTTATATTCTACGTTGAATTTAAAACTATATTTAATGGCTAATAAAAAGGAATTAATTAAAAAAATAACTAGTTATGCATTACCTATTACCTATAAATTAATGACGAACTTAATTATCTAGAATAAATTATTGAATGAGGACTGAGGTTGGTTATTGTGGAACAATAGTGAACATCTCAAGAAGTTTTTATTACTTACCTGAAATATCCTGGGAATATCTTTGGCATCAGCTCTAATAACATCGCCCTGTGTTACGGGACGTACATGGAACACTTTGCTGTAAATAAATACATCATTTTTTGAAATAGACAAAACAACATACTCCACACATTTACAAACAGTTTCAGAAATACCCAATATCAACTCTTTTCAGCAAATACAAGTTGAAACCAGCTATAAACTTTAATTACAACAATTAATCTATAACATAGAAACCAATAATTAATTGGTATATACATAGTCGGTAATAAAGTTTGAGCGAATAAATTGAGCATCATTGGGTATCATTGATAGTCGGTTTCTGTAAAGTTTTTGTTAGCAATACATTTGGTCAGTTTACACTATTACTGTAGCTCCTTCATACGAAAACACGATAGAAAATTTTTTGTTATATATTGCATGATGCATGTAACTTACTTATCGTGAAACCAATTCACAAGAATAAACTGGTAAGAGATTTAGAGATATAAATTCTCATCAATTACTATATAATAATAGCTTTATTGTCATTCATGAAATGAACAAAAGCCTCTCAATTGAGGTAATTTTTGGTTGGCAGTTCACATCTTGAAATAACAAAATTTACAATGTATTTACAAATTGTCCATGATTCTTTGCCACCTTCTCCGATCCCTGGCTGTTGTCGGCCACATATCTCCCATGAGCGATCTCGTCCCTCCATCAATTACTACTCCATTGAAAATAAAGCCTACTTGAGATCCAAAATTAAATCAGATCTGTATTTATCAGATCTTTAAAGAGTAATTAATTTATTTATTACAAAAAGTAACATTACACATATGCAAGCTCTTTCGAGCATGACCGTATATGGGAGTATCGAATACATAACATATAAATAATGAATTACATATGATACTGAAAAAAATATATACAAACAGAACACAACAAGAACGAATTTTGAATGTTGGAACATTAAAAATTATTCCTCTCGTGAATTGTAACTGACAATAATATAAGTAAAGCATTAATAACATATGAAGGAGTACTTGAAAAATCATCTAAAGTTACAGGGATGGTACAATAGCCATGAAAGTGAAGTCTATATGAGAAACTTAAAACAAAGAAAAAACACAATAGATACTACACAATAATATTGAACGTGCTCTCGACATCTTGTTCGGGCATAGCAATTAGAGAAATTTTTAATCTACGTTTAAACAGATGTAATACTCTTGTAAACTCTGTAAATAGAGTAATACTTCGTATAGTACTATTTCCTTGTACGATATTATCTATTTTTATGAGAGCTGAAATCACGAATCGGTTCTGAATAAAAGTGAGAATAAAAAAATTCTATTGAGCCATAGAGTAAGGGTTTTGCTTTTTCTATTATTCAACTTACTTGAGATCCAAAATTAAGACAGGATCGGTATTCTGTTTATCGTTCTCAGAGTTGTAGAAGATGATCTTCTTGGAAGACACTACGACATACTGCTTTTTCCAGCCGTGTCGTCTGATATTCTGTTTACTAGGCACTGACAACCAGCCTTCCAGTCTTGAATCTGTAAACATAAACAAACAATTGCATCATAATTCAGTTGATTCAAATTGATATTTCATTGATGAAATCAATTCAAGAGGCTATGGAAGATCTTGAATGTTTTCCTCATAGCAAGGACTGAAGCAGGTTATAACACAACACTTAGACCCGGTTGCACAACAGCCGGTTAAATTTTAACCGTGATTAATTTCACGAGAACCAATCAGAGAAGGCCTTTTTGATAAGACGGCTTCTATGATTGGTTCTCGTAGAATTAATCACGGTTAAAATTTAACCGGCTGTTGTGCAACCGGCACTGAGTAGCTCTGTGAAAAGGACAAGTCCTGTTACAATATTTTTATTGTTTATTTATTTACATAGGCCACTCTCCACAAGTATTTGAAGCCCAGGTGATGAGATGATGAGGGGATGAAGATAATACACTACAAACGTTTCCATTTGTGGTGATCTTATGAATATACGGTTTCTTAAAATCACTTCGCTTATATGGGCTACTTGATTCAAATAAAAACAATATAACAACTTTTAGTACCCTTTTATTAAAAATATTTTAAATTTTTTAATAAACACCTTCATTCCCCACACACAGATCCGTCTATGTGGGGAAAATATTCACAAATCTGTTTTTAGATATGTTGTCTATGTATCTTGTGCTTTGTATTGTGAATTGAAATTGAATAAATTGAATTGGAACAAAGTATTAAAAAAAACTTTAAAATATGTTAAAGTTTTTAATAAAAAGGTACTAAAAGTTTTTATATTATTTTTATACTGTTTTATATTGATTGTATGCATGAAATTCTAGATAATTTGGTAATCACTCCCACTTTTTCTTGTACATTGACCAAATTGACATAAATATAGAGATGAAAGCATCAGTATTAGCATTAAAAAATGAGGTCTACATGAATGTCTCTGTGAAAAACCCCGGATGACTCTGAAAGCCCACCTCTGTCAAAAAACACACTTTTTGAATCTCTACAATTTGCAGATAATCTTGAAAATTACACCAGCACAAAATATTTTATTTTATTTCACCAAATATATCCGAACATATAATAAATCCCCAAGGAGAACTTGTTTGATATTGCAACGTCATGTTGAATTTGTTTTTCATGGCAATAGAATGGTATGATTACATTGTCAGAGGCCCTGAAATTGATCAGTTGCGACCTGAAAACTCTGACACCAGATCTGAGCCAGCCAGGTCACACGATATTACATTATTTTTACATTGCCTTGATTCTGCTGCAGGCTAATTACTGCGCGTCTAGCCACCTTCCGTTCTTTACAAAGGGATCCATCTCTAACTGGAAATTCCTGTAAAACCATGCAGTAAAATGCTGCATTTTAAGCCGTGCCCTTACAGCATAAGGGCCAAGCCACCACATGAAGCGTTTTTGCACTGACGACGGATGGGTCGGCAGGGCAGAAAGCTCTCCGATTCGCTGATTATCAGCTGATTACCGAACGCCAACTCAATCAGCTGATAATCGGTAACCCAATCAGCTGATAATCATCCAATCGAAGGGCTTCCTGTCCGCCACCACAGCAAGAACGCTCCATGTGGTGGCTTGGCCTTAATTTATCTATTGTACGAAAATAGAAGTAAGTAGTATATTCACTAGCTGTGAAATCAGAATAATCAATATAACGTAATTTCTAATCAATGCTACAAAATATTCAAAAGACTTCTGTTACTGCAAATATTGACAATTCCTAGGCTATTCTGTTGTCAATATTTGCAGGTAGCAGAAGTCTACAGAGTAATTTATAGAATGAATGAGTAATCTATTCAATGTTGCTTCTCTTTCAATTTTCCAAAAACACATAAGTGGAATTATGATTAGGTTTTATAATATTTTCATCCTAATTGAGTCAAATCAAGTTTAAAATTAATAATGTATTATTATTAAACGGAAATCCAAATTAATAGCTGTAAATCACCCCGAAGACTTCTGCTAATGAAAATATTGACAACAGGGTAAACAGCTAGATGGAAATTCGATGAGCGCTACTATTCAAAAATTATGTCAGCCCGGGAATAATAATAATTTTGAATATAATTTTTAATTTATTAATATTTGTTATTTAATTTTGAATATTTATTTAGCGTAGAGTTGTGTCTTGTATGGTCAGGAGAACAATCGTTTGTCTGACCGCCAGTAGGCGTCAGCTCATTTAGCGTTATCCAGGGTGCACCACGAGGAGGCCAACTAACATAACACCCAAATTTTGAATAATAAAATAATTTTTGGATAGTAGCGATCATCGAATTTCCATCTAGATGTTTACCCTGTTGTCAATATTTGCAGTAGCAGAAATCTTCGGCGTGAAATACAGCATTTAATTTGGATTTCCATTTAATAATAGGCCTACTTATTAATTCACAAGCATTTGAATAATTGCAATATCTCAGTAATTTCCATCTGTAATGTATAATTTATAATTCTGATATTTTTGCTGCATTTTTTGAGATGAATCAGTTTTATTTGATTTGGTAATTAGTTTGAGGATACCTTGCGCATAGAGTTCGGTGTCGTTCTCGTTGTCGGCGCTGCTGAGCGACGCTGTCTCGGCGCTGCTGGTGGCCGTTGCCAGCCTCACCTGCAGCTGCTCGATCTCCGAGTCCTTGCTGTCGATCTCCATCTGCAGCCGCTGCCGACCGCCGCTCTCCTCCACCACCAGCGCCTGCAGCTCTTGCACCTCCTTCTGCCACTTGACCACCTGCTGGCCGTACTTCTCGCGCTCCTACACACACAAACCAATCAATCAATCAACCAATGAGACAAACAAACAATCAATCAATGACTGTTGAATAAATAATGGCTGTTAAATAATAAAGACATTGTTTTTGAATAACTGAACCATCTGCCACTTGACCACCTGTTGCCCGTACTTCTCGCGCTCCTACACACCACAAATCAATCAATCAATGAGACAAACAAACAATCAATCAATGACTGTTGAATAAAAATAATGACAGTTAAATAGTAAATATATGATTAATTTGTAATGACTATTGAATAATAAAAACATCATTTCATGAATAACTGAACCTTCTGCCACTTGACCACCTGCTGGCCGTACTTCTCGCGCTCCTACACACACACACACACACACACACACCACACACACACACACACACACACACACAAATCAATCAATCCATGAAAAAATAGACAATATAGACATTTAATAACATCATTAACATGAATAAACATCATTATCAAAGGCTAACAACAGTATATCTTGAATCAAAGTAGTCTGATGACTGGATTCTACATTGTTGTGATAGTAAATATTCAGTGGTTTGAAAAAGTAACTTGACATCAATTCAAACCATTCAACTAATCCCGACAGTTCCAAGTGTCCACACTATGGTACAATAGATAGTTCCAATTATACAGTCTGCAATTGCAACATATGACACTAATTTATGTGGACTAGTTGCTTGTCGCTTCCTAAGGGGTACTTTCCAATGAATTCTGTTCAGTCGAGCAGAAACTAATAATATATTCGTTCCTATGGAAGTGTTCGGCAGAAAAACGAAGCACAGACAAACTTAATGTTTCCTTCGTCTTTTTCTGCCGTTCTTTTTGGATCTATGAAGGCAATACTAACTATTTTTCAACACAGAGGGGTTAAAAAACTGTATACACACTTTGACAGTGAATATCTTGGTGACGCACTGGCGGACCGTTTCAGACCGGCTAGGTTTGAGTGACGTCTTTTGAAAGTCTTATCTCCTAATTTTAATTAATCTGTCCATTTCAAACAGGCGTGATAAGCGTCGTCAATGCTACGGTTTCCAACGTAGCCGTCGCTCCGTATCTCGGGCAGCACAAGCGCTTTGAGCTACACAACGACACTCGACCACAGCTCAAAATATTATCAAATATAAAATAATGAAAAAATATCGTTTGGTGTGAAGTGTTCATACAGGGACCGGCATATTAATATGACGATTTTGTAGCAATTGTTATGTTTGAACCACTGTCATTGAAAAGGCGGGAATGTTGTACATCGACAGGTCTATTCTTGCCATTTCAGTAGCCAGTATGTCGTGGTCAAGAGAACATCAAGCGATTGTGATATAGTGAGGTCCACTTTATAATGGCAGTGGATAAAGATAGAAGAATAGCGATGCAGATTCTCTGCATCAATTAATTATATTTCTACACTGTCAAAAACATAATTAGCATCGTTGTGAACCTAGAAAAGGATAGTACCACCAGCTTTGTCGAATGATAGACAAGGATAGCAAAACCAAAGTTGATCAAATACTGTCATTATAACGTGGACCTCACTATAGAAGCTTATTTTAAAAATAATGACTCAGAGTTATTTTAACACAGCGTTTATGTCGCAGACATTTCAATAATTCAAATCGACATGCGCCTGTTTCCAGTAGGAATACGATCTTGTTGTGGGTAAAGAATTTCAGGAACACGTTGTCCGCTTTAAAAACGAAAGCAACAGGATAAAAACGAACCGTGAGAACGCCTGAGTAGCTGTTACACGGTCTCCACGACGTTCAGCAGCGAAATATGCTGTTGCGCTAACCATTTCTGATCGAAGTGTACGACGAATTCTTCATTCCGACTTGAAATTCCATCCGTATAAGATAATGTTAGTGCAACAACTTAATGCAAGTTATTGGGCACATTGCAAAGCCGCTTGCGAGATCATTCTCGAAAATGTCCACCAGGATGCCGTTATTCTTTTAAGTGACGAGGAACATTTTCATTTTTCGGGATTTGTGAATAAACAAAACTACCGTTATTGAGCAGCCAATAATCCAAAAAACTAAAGGAAGTCATTCAACGAGAAATTGAAGCAATTCCACAAGTGATGATTGAGCGAGCAATGGCAAATTTTAGAATTAGGTTAAGTGAGTGGGTGAAAAGTAACGGAAATCATTTGGATGACATAATCTAAAAATGAAAAAACTTTCTGAGTAATCTATGTAATTCACTATAAATTGCAAAATTTGATCTCCAATTAGATATATTATATGATTTAATTGTACGAAACACAATTTAGTTATTATCCCTCAAAAATCGTCAGGTTTTTATGCCGGGCCCTGTAGTTTGCGTATGAATATTTGAATATGTGCTACATCACCCGAAGTAGCTTCGGCGGTCTGAAACGGTCTTAAAGTTTGCGATGGTCTAAAACGGCCTCACAGTTTGCATGCGGATTACCACATTTCCATTTCATTTTTATTTCACCACCTACATCACAAGGATGAGGGGCACGTCAAGGAAGCGAATGAAAGTCGCTACTTGTCAATCATACTCTTCACTGGAAATTCCTTCAGTGAATAGAGTGGATTGTTTAAAAGGTATTTTTTTAGAGCTTGCTTAAATGGTTTAGGCTCTTTTATACTTTTTATATCACGTGGCAGGCAATTATGAAAGCGGAGACCCTGTGTTTGTGGCTGTCTCTGCGGTTTCAGCAGTCTACTGTATGAGAGGTCGAAATGGTTTTTTCCTCTTGTATTATGTTCATGTATATTGTGTTTACATGGCCTAGCCGTTACATACTTTTTTATGTAAGTATTATACTACCTTTTGACAAAACATTGAACTACAATACATAGTAAGATTCATAGCTGTACGTTGTTCACATTTACTCTTAATTGGTGCATACATTTTTTTTACCCCTTCGTATATCTATTGAGTGAACAGACTGTGCTTCACTCACATATTCGACAAACAAGTTTGTTAAATAGCTCAAGGGACAATAAATTAACAGAGTTTGCACAAATAATGTTTTGGTATGTGATAGAGGGATTTATCCAACCATGGCCAAGCTGTGGTTTTTTTTCAACACAACCATTTCAACCGTTTGTCTGTCAAACATTTTGTGCTTATCAATTTTCAAGGGACAATAGATTGAGAGAGTTTGCACAAATAATGTTTTGGTATGTGATGGAGGGATTTGTCCAACCATGGCGAAGCTGTGGTATTTTTTTCAACACAACCATTTCAAGCGTTTGCCAAACATTTTGTGCTTATTAATTTTGTTGTCATATTTATACAATTTGCTCGCGATACATACCTGCGTCAATTCCTGCTGCAGCTTGCGGCACTCCTTCTCCTTGCGGCGCAGATCGGCCGAGGACACCTTGCTCTTGCCCTTGCCACTAGCGGCTGCGTTAACGTCCTTGCGGTTCATGATCTCGGCCAGCTTGTTGACAGCCTGCGCCTTCAGCATCTGCTCCTGCTTCAGCTGTTTGCGCAGGCGCTCCAGTTCCTCCACAGAGCCGGCCGCTGATCGCACATCTGCACAACAAGCCAACACTCATTATTACCCATTTAATGGATGTTATTCATTGTAAAATTCATGACTCATGACTGATCCATGTAAGATTTTTGACTCATCCTCTGCCTGATTATCAGATGTTTAGGATGAAATTATAAATTGAAATTTAATTGCAATTATAAATTGAAATTGAAATGATGAGCTAAGCAGCTCATAGATCGCGAACGTAGAGCAGACACGTTGCATGCAGCACATACAGTACGAGTCCCGTAGCTCTGCCTCGGTGACTTTGAAACGGCATATAGGCAAGGTATGGTTCGCGGGGTGATATTCACGGCTTTGCAAAATCATCAGGCTTCAGAGACCCTACATGGAGGGAGCTTCCTACAGAGCTTCCTTGAAGGAAGCTTCCTACACACAGAGATTCTTCATGAATGAGAAAGTTGCAACGAATCACAAACAATGGAAATAGCATGTTGAACGAATGCCAGCTGATAGGTTGTGTATCTTTACGGATGGAACACGTTGCTTTCGAGAAGATACAAAAGAGCATCTGTTGCTTATGGAAAGATACATTTGTGATCCTTGTGTATCTTCTCGGATGCAACACGTTGCTTTCGAGAAGATACAAAAGAGCATCTGTTGCTTATGGAAAGATATATCAAAACTCCTTGTGTATCTTTTCGAATGCACACGTTGCTTTTGAGAAGATACAAAAGAGCATCTGTTGCTTATGGAAATATACATTAAAGCTCCTTGTGTATCTTTTTGGATGCACACGCTGCTTTCAAGAATATACAAAAGAGCATCTGTTGCTTATGGAAAGATACATTTAAGGCTCCTTGTGTATCTTTTCGGATGCAACACGTTGCTTTCGAGAAGATACAAAAGAGCATCTGTTGCTTATGGAAATATACATTAAAGCTCCTTGTGCATCTTCTCGGATGCAACACGTTGCTTTCGAGAAGATACAAAAGAGCGTCTGTTGCTTATGGAAAGATACATTAAAACTCCTTGTGTATCTTCTCGGATGCAACACGTTGCTTTTGAGAAGATACAAAAGAGCATCTGTTGCTTATGGAAAGATACCAAAAATCTTCGATGTTTTTGAACGGGTAGTATTGTAGTCGTGGCCCTCCGCCAATAGGCAAAGCTACAGGACCCAGACTGTACGCACTGAGGTTGATAATAACTGGAGGTAAAAGTGAACTGAGGCAGCAGTGTTCAAGTAGGCAACATGAAGGCTGATTATTTGCTTTTTGTTTTATCCTTTACTCAACCTCTGAACGATATAAAAGGAAATGTCTGGTTTTGTTCCAAGATTCTTAGTAAATTTTATGAGGTGAAGAGTTTAGTAAAGGTGAGTGCTCACATAATTCATTATGTATTTATTCATAATCAAGAAAATAAATTATAAACTTTGCTTTGTCTCTCAAGTTGCCATTGTTATTCATTCGATCTTCCTTGTTCATTCGCAAACACATAGAAGCTGTGTCTTTCTTTAGGAGAATTGTCACCTGGTCATATGGGACATATATACGAATCATATATTTATCTCATATTGATCAGGAATTTAGAGTTTTAAATTGAAAAAGTTTAATGAACAGTGTTTTTGTCTTTGAACAATCTTTGTCATCGACAGAAAGATTGTTTATTTCATTTGTTGTCAAAATTAATGTAGCTTCTCTTTTGTTTTTAATAACAAACGTGCCGCTTGTGCGACAGATAAAAATATGTACTTGAAATGGATTTCATGTTTGGCATTGACTGAGTTATATTTAATACTCAAAATTTTACTTTTGGTCAGAGAGAGTGTGAGGGTGTGTGAGCTCGTTCGTTAGAACTGTGAGTAAAGTCCGGCTGTTCTGGTGAAGGGGATAGATTTTGCTCTTGTTTTATAATACAGTTTTCCTGTCGCAGTTCGGGCAGTTTAAAGAGAATTGTATTATAGAATAGGACGGGATCTGAACCCATTTCATTAGATCAGTTATTTTGATTTTTAATTAATAATTAACGCCGCGAAATACCAGTGGATGCCAAAGTGGGAAGCTATTTCAAAAAGGTAGGTGACTACTGAATCATTGTTCTTAAATTTTTCATAACCAAAAACATTGAATCCTCATTAGCAGCAAGCGAGTGTTTCCCCATTAATTCATATAAAATATTGTTTTATAATCAAATTAATCTTGTTTTGTTCAAATGTAAATACTTTAAAGACTCATTAAAGTTCTAGTTATTCTGTTCATTTCTTGTATTCATAGTTCTTTTCCCCTTACATATTGGGTGTAGGCATATCTTGCTTACAGATTGAGGACAATGCTAATTTTTTCATAAATATTTGAAAAGAGTAGCATACCAATAGGCAGTATGAATCACTGTGAATCATTGTAGTAAACAATATCATAGAGAAACAATAACATAAGTAGATATCCCATGGTATAGGGCATTTATGTCGCAACCTTTACTGTTATTTCAAGCCGATAGTCCACGTAGTTCTTTACCCGTAAAGCTTTTTTTCTCAACGATAGATTGCTATCTAGTCTAGGGACTAATGAGCAACTTTTTTCTGTCCTATAATACTAATAAATACTTCATACAAGAGAATCCTCCATAGGGTCTCCTATTCAAACTCTAATATTATTAGTACACTGCTTATGACTGTACTACACAAATTTACCCGTAAAGCTGTGTGACACTGGTAGTTTCTTATATTGTTCCGTTTATACACTCTCACCCGGCCAAAACAGTAAAAATCGACAATAATTTGAGTTAACAGTAAAAGTTGCGACATAAACGACCTATACCATGGGATATCTAATCACGCTATTGTTCCTCTATGGTACAATATTGTACAAAAGCGAAATGGTATATAAAGAATCGAAATGGGATATCTACTTTGTTTCTCTATGATAATTACCATACAAGCTGGCTAGCTTATCGGGCCGCTCAATCAAACATTATTATTTTCATTTTTTTCTAAAATAGAGTATTGCTCACCTTCTTGCATCAATTTCATTTGGTGACTTAGGTCCTCTTTGTCTTTCATTAGTTGATCGATGGTCTTCTTGTTTTCAGTCTCTCTCTCCTTCAACTGCACAAATAAGAAAACAGAATGAAAATTTCCATTAATGGAATGTTTTCACGATGTGCTTCACAACAACACAATGAGTTTCTCTTCTGATGATACAGGATGACTGTTAAATGATAGTTCTAGAAATACAAAACGTAACAGATTAATTTATTCTCTGATGATACGGAATGAATGTCGAATACTAGTTCTAGAGATACAGAATGTATCGAATGAATCTATCTTCGTATGATACAGAACGAATGTTGAATGATAGTTCTACTTATACAAAACGAAATATATTAATTTATGTTCTGATGATACAGAACGTATCAAATGGATCTATCTAGACATTGTTGGTAGCACTGGGCTGCCATGTGATATTGTTTGGTAATTTGCTCCGTAGTTTTTGATATTTTAAAATAATTACTTACAAGAATTTTGAAGTTTTGTGGTAATCAGATAGTTTTTGGAAGTGTGAAGTACCTGTTTTAATATATTCCATGACTGCATGACGGGTGATTTGATAGTACGAGATCAATAACACTTGAACCACAGAGCAATTTGAACGTGTATTGAGTCTATTTTTCATAACCGGCATACACTTGTTACTTTGTTGTTGTGTGCCCGTTGTTCCGATTCAACTGACCGGTTCAGTTATCGCGCCTGTATAGCGGCCGACTGAAAGTGTGATAGCAGAGGCTGCTCTGATAAAGTCAACAAACTATTTTTCTATTGTGTTATCTTTGCTGGCACTTCTCCGAAGCTGATAATCACCAGCTGGTTTTTGTTTACGTCCAACCATAAACATATTTTGTTTTGAGTGTAACCATGACAACTATGCGTGACATTTTTGAACTCCTTTCATTCCATTGATGTTGTATACTTTCATCTGTGGGTTCTTACCTTTGGCGCTCAGTTTGAATTTAAGATGAATAAACCCATGACAACTCGTCGTATGCGAGAGAATTTGATTCGTGACGCTAAACTGGAACTCAATAATCTGAGTATTGATCTTCTTAACGGTGATGTTATAGACTTAGCAGTAAGTTTCAGGGGGACCCTGTCAAGTATTGCTGACAAATTTTCTAATGATGCCATTGTCGATTTGCTTCCTCACATAATTGGAGTATTAAACAAATTAGACAACTCAATTTCAATCAACAATGAACTGAATAGTGATTTGACAAGGCTAACGGAGGAGAATATACACCTGACAAAACTCCTAGAGGCCGAAAAGAATAGGAGACAGGATTGTTTTGAAGCATCATTGCTCTATGAGGAGAGTGCAGAGGATGAAATTAAGTCATTGAAATCGCGCATAAAGAGTCTTGAGGAGTCCAGAAGCCGTTTGAATGAAGAAATTGAAAATAAAAATGCTATAATAGACATTATTCAGACAGAAAACAATAATTTTCTGAAAAATAATAATTTTGATGATCTTGTAACTACTGATTGTGATGACTTCATTTTTCCTAGTAATCCAGTCAGGAAACGACCAGCCAATCATAGGAATGCTGATTTGGTTAAGATCTCTAATCGATTTTCGGAGCTTTCTTCAAGCGAGTTGCTGATGCCGCCTGCTTTTGAGTCTTCAGCTCACAAATTTCATCAAGTCAAGGCTTTGGTCCATAAATCTGCCACACCAATTGACAAACGGAATACTATTTCTTCTAGAATTACCAAAGGTGCAAGCTTGAATATGAAGAAGAAGAACAGATTGACGATACTGGCCAATAGTCACGGAAAACTTCTTAGTAAATACCTGAGGAGCCTGGAGGACAGTTATGACGTTTTCGTATACACAAAGCCTGGAGCAAAGCTGCAACAAATTGTACAGGATGGACTTAAATTTGTTGAAGACTTCTCCAGGGATGATATTGTAATTGTAATGGCCGGAACCAATGATCTTCATCGTGATGAACCTTATCAGTTAACTCTCTCTCGTGGAATAGATCATATTCTAGCGTCGCATCTAAAATCAAACATATTGGTCTGCGGTGTTCCATATCGTTATGATGATCCAGAGCTGAATGTAAACATAGGTCATTCTAATGCGTCCTTATCAAGAGCAGTGAGAGGCTACAAAGGGGGTCTTAAACTGCACTACAGTGATGTGAACACTTCTCTGGGAAGGTCTCATTTTACCAGACATGGCCTTCACCTCAATAGACGTGGTAAAAAGACTTTAGTCAATCACCTAATAGGGTTCATTAAGCAATCTATTTGTGATTTTTCTGTGACTGACATGAAGGGAGCTCAGATGAGTGAAACTATCATTGATAGCCCCGTTGCAGCAGTTTCGCCAGTTATAAAACCTTTTCCTGCCTCTCCCATTCACGCTAGGGTATCTCTGCCTTCAGATTGTCCAGATACTCCTATAACTATTTCTCCTGCCCACATTCCCTCCCCTGAAATGAATTCTATAACTCTATCAGACGCCCACAAGTCACTAAATGAGAATAATTTTTTAGACATTTCTCTTCCATCCCTGTTTCGGAACACAACAATTTGAACTCTCACAATAATTATTGCAATATTAATAGCGTTGGCGCTTCTCGCAACAGAAATTTCAATTGTTCTAGACATGAAAAAATTCACTCTGATAAGTCAGCTGCGAAATCTAAATTATTGTACTCAGGATTCAAGCCAGCTAAAAGTACGGAAAAAACAAAAATTACTAATAATGAGGTGAGTCTTTTATCTTGGAATGTCCAGGGCTTGAGCAATAAAATTGACTATTTGGAATTGATTGCTAATGAGAATAAGTCAACTATAATAGCGATTAGTGAGCATTGGATGAATGAGGAGGATGTTGGGTTTGTCAATTTTGGTAATTTTAAACGGGCTTCATCCTTTTGCAGATCGAATCACATTCATGGTGGAAGTGCAATTTTTATTAAAAATGATATAGAATATAATGACATAGTAATTATAAAAGGAATGTCTATTGAAATGATATGTGAGGCTTGCGCAATCAAAGTACCTGCTATGAATGTGATTGTTCTATCTGTTTATAGGCCTTATAGTGTGAATGCTTTAAATTTCAGTAATTTTCTAGTCGTACTCAATGAGATGTTGAGCTTCCTGTTCGCTTATAGTGGTTTCAATGTGGTTTTATGTTCCGATTTCAATGTTGATTTAAATGTTCAATCTAGTTATAGAGAGGATCTGCTAAGTTTATTGTTGAGTTTTAATATGCATTTAACTGTAAAGGAAATGACAAGACCCAACGAAACGGGTGGCACATGCATTGATAATATTGCTACCGATATTCATGTTAGTAGATGGCAGAGCAAAATAATATTCACAGTTCTTTCAGACCATTTTGCTATAGGTTTAATATTAAGACTTGAAAAATATAAAAATAAGATTATGAATAGGAATATGATAAAGATCAGAGAAATTAATGACAGTAATGTACATATTTTTATGCAATGCTTGGAAGAAGTAAATTGGTTGACTGTCTATGCTCTAAAAAATGTAATAGAACAAATTCAGGAGTTCCAGAAGCTATTCATGTGGGCCGTGAACTTGGCTTTTCCTTGGATTAAGAAAACTATTAATGTAAATAAATGTGATAATAAGTGGTATAATTCGGATTTGTGTGCTTTAAAAATTAGATGTGAGCATTTGTATTATCTGCATAAAAATTCTACTTGTGAAAGGATAAGATCGGATTATTATAGATTAAGAAGTTACTATAGGTATGAATTAAGAAAGGCAAAACTCAATTACAACAATAAATTAATACAGAATAGTCATAATAAGACAAAAGCTGCATGGAAAATTATAAATAAACATACCACTATAAATAGTAAATCTGTAGGAATCGAATGCAGAATGTCAAAAGATGATATAAATAAATATTTTGTGAATAAAGCGGAACAGATTGGTAAAGATATTCCCAAAAGTGATTTTGATTATAAATATTATGTTCATAATATTCCTAGGCCGAATACAAATTTCAAATTTGTACACTTCAAGGTGGAAGAGGTCTTTGAAACTATAAATAAAATGAGTAATAGTAATTGTCTGGATATTGTAGGATTAAATTCTCTGATAGTTAAATTAGCAGCTCCTAATATATCAGAAGTGTTGACTTCCATATTTAACAGGTGCCTTGACTTGGGAATATTTCCTGATGAGTTCAAAAGAGTTAAGGTGATACCAGTTCACAAGAAAGGAGATAAATCAAACATAGATAACTACAGGCCGATATGTTTAATTTATATATTATCGAAAATTTTTGAGAAGCTTCTTCACTCGCAATTAGTAAAATATTTTGAAAATAACAGCTTGCTTTCAAACAACCAATATGGTTTTAGAAAGAACCATAGTACTGGTGATAATGTTCTTAGACTTGTGAAGGAAGTTATTCAGGACCTGGAAAACCATAAGAATGTACATTTTAGAAGTTTTGATATGTCTCGTGCATTTGATACTGTCAATCATAGCAAATTATGTGAAAAACTGTTTCATTATGGCCTAGAACAATCTGCAGTAGATCTGATTTCTTCCTACTTATCAAATAGAGTGCAAATCATTTACAAGAATGGGGAGTATTCCAGAGGTGAAATTGTTAAGTGCGGTGTACCACAAGGTTCTATCTTAGGACCACTCCTATTTATAATTTATATCAATGATTTGCCTAGTTCGATAAATGTATGTAATGGAAATGGCCTTTCTTATTTGTATGCAGATGATTTAGGACTGAAAGTAGATGATAAGAGCAAGGAAAATTTACAGGTAATGCTCACTGAAAATACCTCATTGATAAATGATTGGTGTGCGGCTAATAATTTGAGCTTGAACGTTGACAAAACAATTGACATGAAATTTAGCTTTGATAGGAGTACAACAGAAATAACATCCATGAAATTTCTAGGAATGATGCTGGACACAAATTTAACATGGAATGAACATGTTAGACACATTTCAAAAAGAATTAACAAAGGCATCTATCTTCTTCGGAGACTGAGCCAAATTGTAGATACCTCAGTATTAATGAATGTGTACTTTGCGCATATTCATAGCCATCTAATGTATGGCATTCAACTATGGGGAAATTCCTCATCCTCCCATGTCTTGTTCAAGCTTCAAAAAAAGGCCTTGAGAATAATATGTAAGAAGGGCCCTCTCACACCATGCAGAGATTTATTTGTTAGTATGGGACTGTTGACAGTGCCATCATTGTATATACTGGCATGCCTAACATCAATGAAGAAAACTATTAGTGAATATGTGTTGAACAGTAATGTACATAGCTATGGAACTAGGCATAGAAATAATATTAGAGTTAATTATTGTCAGTATGCGGGATCGCAAAAGAATTGGCAATACATGTCTATTAAACTTTTTAATGCTCTCCCTAATGAGATAAGAGAAAGTAACTGTGTGAGTTTTAAACGATTTTTGAAGAATTTGCTGGTTGGAAAATGTCTATATAAGGTAGAAGAGTTTTTCGAAATTCAATTTTAAAAAGTTATTTGAGTAGATGTTTGTTTTTTGGACTTGTAGAGTGCTAGACAATTGAGTTTAAAAATAAAATAGATTAAATAATACAAATGAAATGTGATGTATGTGTGTATGTATGTATGTATATATATATATATATATATATATATATATATATATATATATATTATATATATATATATATATATATTATATATATATATATATATATATATATATATATATATATTTATATATGATGTGTTATTAGACTACTGTAAGTTTGAACTGACGTTGTTATGACATTTTCATGTTTTTGACAATAAATTATTTATTTATTTATTTATTTATTTATCTTCTGATGATACGGAATGAATGTTGGATAATAGTTCTATTGATACAGAACGTATCAAATGAATTTATCTTCTGATGATACGGAATGAATGTTGAATAACAGTTCTACTGATACAGAACGTATCAAATTAATTTATTTTCTGATGATACGGAATGAATGATGAATGATAATTCCACTACTTATACAAATCGTATCAAATGAATCTATCTTCTGATGGTATGGAATGAATGATACAAATCTTATCAAATCTATCTTATGATGGTACAGAATGTATGTTTAATACTAGTTTTACTGATACAAAACGTATCAAATGGATCTAGCTTCTGATGATACAGAACGAATTTTGAAAGATAGTTCTACTGATACAAACCGCATCGAATGGATCCAGCTGTTATTAAAAAGGACATAACTTGAATGAGCACTTAGGGATAAATAAAAAATTTGCTATAAGTCGTCCAACCTGATGGAGTATGTATTTTCATAAACTTTAGTATATTGTAAGTAATTTAGTATGTAATTAGCTAATGTTCAAATCTTTTTGAAGTGAATAGATCATTTTCTATTTATACCTGAGTTCAATACTAATAATAATTTAAATGTTTATTATTATAAATCACTCTCTATTTCCATTCATACTTGTATAGGTAAAACTACCGAAGTGAAAACAAGTTTCATTATAATTCAACAGATTCACAATTTATATTGAATTGCCTCATATTTTATTGACAAATACATATAAAAATCATCTTAAATAAATACATGAAGAATATCATCCTTTGTTTTCGTTTGTCAGCGAAAGAATATCAGCAATATTCTATAGAAGATAGTCAGTAGCAAGGCAGATAATCCACAAAGCTGTTCTCCTATCTTTCTTCTCTGTCATTATAACGTGGACCTCACTATAATACTACTTGGGCAGGGCGTACAGTGGTTAGTCAAGACAAGACTAGTCACGTCCAGTCACGCTTAGTCACAATACTTCACATAGTTGCTTATGAAGACATGTCTAATTCCAATGACTAATGAGTTGCGTCATAAACAACAATGTGAAGTATTGTGACTAAACATGTCTGATCATTTCTTGTCTTGTCTTGACTAACTGGTGTGTGCCTAGCCAAAGGCTAGCTACACGCACATCGATTTTTGTTCGTACGATATTTTTCCGTCCTTATAAATTCTATTGGATTAAACAGATGATGTTTGTCAAGTTCCGTTTAATATGATAGAATTCATAAGGATGGCAAAATATCGTACGAACAAAAATCGATGTGTGTGTAACTAAGTAGCTTAAGGGAGTGATCACATTGAATGCGTTTATGTGCAAGTGCAAGTCGAATCATGCATGAGATGAAAAACACAATCTGTGCAATTGAAACACAAAAGTGCCATCGAAACACGTTGTGACTTGCATGAAGCTGCTCACACTAAACGCATCAGCAAGTGCAAGCGTTCAGTGTGAGTGTTCTTATTGCTCTTTCCAGATTTAATTTCTCATCTGGTATGCATAACCAAGCGTGCACTTGCTCATACGCATCCAATGTGATCTCACACTCTTATTACTATTTCATCCACTGACCACCTGTAAAAGGAGTATAAGGATTTGTCAATATTTGTCATTAATCAAACAGTAAAATGCTATCTATCTTCTTAAACCTCCATCTTGAGGTTTGTAAAAATCTGTATATTCCTCCACTGAGTGGGCACATATGTGGAATTGTGGATAGCAGCTCTTTTTGCAATAAAAGATTGAAAACTTTACCTGACGTTTCTTTTATGTGAGATGACAATAAGTTGTACATCCGGATACCTGAACTCCTTACCCCTCGCTCATACATAGTACTTCGGTGTGCATCATCTCTCAAATTATTTCTGTATCTGGTGGAATATTGCTGAAATGTTTCTCCTGTATTGAATTCATTCATGTGTTTTTTTTTAAAGCAGATTGCTTCCTGAATGTAAAGGCTTGGGAGTGGGAGGATTCCAAGTTCTCTGAAGTAGGGCCGACAACTAGTTCGAATTGACTCCCCTATCATCACTCTCAATGCCCACTTCTGTGATCTAAACACCTCCACTGCTAGAGTTACCCCAAAAAATGATTCCATAGTTCATAATACACTTATGGAGTGGCCGTAGTCGAGTGGATCAGATGCTGGCTTTATGATTCAGAGGCCCGGGTTCAAATCCCGGCCCGGGCTAGAAATTTATCCAGGGCCACTCCCGTGTTTTGGATGGACACGTTAAGCCGTCGGTCCCGGCTGCCTAAAAATCAATCGTTAGGTCACGTCAGAGGCCCTGAAATTGATCAGTTGCGACCTGAAAACTCTGACACCAGACCTGAGCCAGCCAGGTCACTAGATATTATTATTTATTATAATACACTTATGATAAATTGCTAGAAATAAACAGAACTGACCTTAACCAAATTGGAGTCCAAGGCCGCCATGTCAGCTCTGTGGCGGGCATGCAAGTCTTTGAGCTCCAACTCCTTGATGGTCTTCTCCTTTTCGAGGTCGCCGACCGTCTCCTCGGCCTCCTCCTTCAGCTCCTCGGCTTGGGTCTTGTACAACGACTGTCACACACAAAAATTTACACTATGAACTGTAGAATTTCTCCATTTCAAGGCTCTTGCTTCAGGATAATTATTATAATAATTTATGAAGAGCTACTTTATAATTTTTTAAAGGGCCATAGTAATTTTGTTAAAAATCATTTATAGAGAATATTCTCGAGAATAAATTCCATCTTAGATGGAATAAAAGCAAGGTTGTCAGTTCCAATTATGTGGATATTGTCAGTTCCAATTATGTGGATATTGTCAGTTCCAATTATGTGGATATTGTCAGTTCAAATTATGTGGATATTGTCAGTTCCAATTATGTGGATATTGTCAGTTCTAATTATGTGGATATTGTCAGTTTCAATTATGTAGATATTGTCAGTTCCAATTATGTGGATATTGACAGTTTCAATTATGTGGATATTGTCAGTTCAAATTATGTGGATATTGTCAGTTCAAATTATGTGGATATTGTCAGTTCCAATAAAAGCGATATTTTATTAGAAATTTGTATTTTGATTTCATTAGTGTTACATTGAAAATAATTATTGACTATGGGAACTATAGTTGGCTAGGTATTTTTCGTTCTTTCTATCTTTTCAGCACACACCATCATGAAGCCTGCTTTTTTGTATTTCCATTGCAAATTTGTATTTTGTGTTAAATGGGATAGAATTATTGATTGATTGATTTGTATTTTGTGTTCAATGGGATAGAAATGTTGATTGATTGATTATCACATACAATTTAAGGATACTGTAACCGTGAGTATGGATGGAATGCCTTCAACTACTACCAAATATTATGAAAGGAGTAAAAGATGATACATTTGCCACATACTTTGATCATGAACCCTTACAATAGGTAATACATTGAATCTCTGATGTGCAGCTTATTGAAGAGCAATGCAATATCTTGAATCACAGGCTATTAAGGGACAGTGAGTATGGGTAGAATCCCTTCAACTACTACCAAATATTATGACAAGAGTAGAAAACAATAAATTTTCCGACTACTTTGTTTTTGAATCCCTCCGATAAGGAACACATTGATTTGACAGAGGCTGCTGAATAAAAAAAAATCAATATCTTAAATTACAGGCTATTAAAGGACACTGTAACAGTGAGAATTAGTGGAATCCCTTCCACTACTACCAAATATAATGACAAGAGTATAAAACGATAAATTTTCCAGATACTTTGATCATGAACCCCTACAATAGGTAGTACATTGAATTTCTGATGAGCAGCTAATTGCAAAAAAAGCAATTTCCCTAATCACAGACTATTGAAGGAGACTGCAATAGTGAGAATGGATGGATTACCTCCAACTACTACTAAATATTAACACAAGAGTATAAAACAATTCAAATCGCGGTTACTTTGATTTTGAATCCCTCCAATAAGGAACACATGTACTTGAGAGATGCTGCTGAATACAAAAAAAATGCAATATATTTAATCACAGACTATTAAAGGACAGTGCAACTGTGAGAATGGATAGAATCCCTTCGACTACTACCAAATATAATTTTTTTTTTATATTATTACTTCCATTAAAACTAGTCACTAGGACTAAGCATTAATTTTGTTCTCTTATTTCTTATCCTAAAATATTAATTTTTATTGCTAAAGTCTTCCAGTGAAGCCTACAATTCTAATCTATAATTCTTCTACTTTAAATTCTTTCGCTACACATTTATTTAATTTATACTTTTTTCACTTCACTAGCACTACACCAACTCGAAGGGCTTTGTTCTCTTCAACCTCCTTGTGAGTTCAGTGCTGTCTAGGAGTTCAGTGCTCTCAAATATAATGGCAAGAGTATAAAACAATACATATTCCAACTACTTTGTTAGTGAAGCCCTCCAATAAGTAACACATTGAATTTGAGTGAGGCTATCATATACAAGAAAAGAAATATCCCTTATTACAGACTATTGAAGGACACTGTAACAGTGATTATGGGTGGAATCCCTTTAACTACTACCAAATATTACGACAAGAGTATAAAACAATATATTTCTCAAAGTATTTGCTTATGAACCCTTACAATAGGGTAATACATTGAATTTCAGATGAGCAGCTGATTGAAAAAAAGCAATATCTCTTATCACAGGCAATTGAAGGACAGTGAAACAGTGAGAATAGATCGATTTCCTTCAATTACTAACAGAATAATATTCTGACAAGAATATGAAACAATTCATTTTCAGATGGTTTGATCATGAACCCTTCCAATAAGTAATACATTGAATTTCAGATGTGAAGCTGATTGCCTAATAAAACTAATAACTCTTATCACTGACTAAAACATTTATTTAGGTTAACTACTTAAGAATTTTGCAAGTGATGTTAGAGATATCATATTTTGCCATTTGCCAAATGTTTCTAGTCACAATGTAACAGTATGGAAAATATGTTAAAAATCAATTTTTTACAAATTTGAAAATATTTTTTCCTACAGTTGCCTTGAAAAGTGACGATTCCTGCACTGATTACAGAACGCAAAGAATCACTTTTCCACTCTAGTACGCAAAATATTACTTTGCGTACTCTTAATACTTTGCGTATTATCTTGCAGCCATCCCAATCAGCTGTTGACATTGTTGGCGTGTATTTTGAATGCGAATTTGTTCTATCTATATTTTTTCCTGATTTTCAAATAAATAAAAATGATAACTCATTAAATTATACATTTTGAATATTATTAATTATTCATTATTTCAAATAATATTTTTTCATTCATAAACTGATTGGTTGAAAAATTATTTAGAAATTAAGATTCACTCAAAATTATTCAAATTTTCAAATTAATTGGATTAATATGATTTTTAATTTGAATAAATTATCGATTATTAATTTTCAATTGGATTATAAGTTTAAAATAAATTAAAGTTGTTATTAATAACAAAATTATACAGACAAACATTCATTTGATGGATTTCAGCCATCATTTTACCCATAATCAACCACTTCTCATATTCAATGGTAACTGTAGGAAAAATTTAATGTGAAATACGTGAGCAAAGTTCCTCTGCTGCACTCAAGAAACCATTCCGCCCTCGCCTACGGCTCGTGCGTAAACGTTTCTTCCGGTGCAGCAAACTGTCACAATTTGCACAAATAACTATTTATGAATTAATTGGTATTCAGCAAGTATTGATCAAGGTAAATTAATTTGAACTGTTTGCTAAGTTGTATGGGTTATGTAGTTCTCAATTTAGGTTATTATCTCAGCTATTTACAGAGATACAATATATCTAGTTATACCATCTTATAGATCTAATTTTTCTGAACACAACCATATACATAACTCAATTTGGTCGAAAATGTGACTTATCAGCTTTTGTCATCTACAAGGACAGTGAAACTGTGAGTATGAGTGGAATCTCTTCAACTACTACCAAATATTAAGACAAAAGTATAAAACGTTACATTTTTCAGATACTTCGATTTATTTTATGTATAAAACAATACATATTCCAGCTACTTTGATCAGCTACATTTTTCAGATACTTTGATCAGCTACATTTTTCAGATACTTTGATCATGAACCCTTGTTTTATGTATAAAACAATACATATCCAGCTACTTTGCTTATGAAACCCTCCAATAAGTAGCACATTTATTTTGAGTGAGGCTGTCATATACAAAAAATGCAATATCCCTCATCACCACCAATTATTGGAGGTATGAAGCAGCAACTCACAGAGAAATGCTGCTCAGTCTCCAGCTGATCGTGCAGCTCCTTCATCTGGAGGTCGTCGACCGAGTGCTGTGTCTTGAGTCGATGCATCTCGTCCTCGATGACTCGCTTGGCCTCGCGCAACTGTTGCACCTCGCGAGTCAGTTGCAGTTCGCGCGCGCGTAGGTGCGCCACCTCCGAGTTGGCCAGACCCAGTTCAGAGGACAGCGAACACTTCTTCGCCTGCTCCTGGTCCACCTGTGCCTGCAGCGTCTTCGACTGCAACCCAACAAACAATCAATCAAACACATTGCAACACATATCAATCAATCAATGTTTCAAAACCAATATCAATCAAAAAACAAAACCAAAATCAATCAATCAATGTTTCAAACACCCAGCAAACAACACATCACAATAAATGAAATAAATAAATTCATTCAGTTCGAACAATTAAATATTTCCTTCCTATTAATTTGAAAATAACGATCATAGTCGATATTAATTCCTACAGTGAGTTAGGAAGCACCTCCGTATACAAAGCCGTAGTGCATTCGTGTGACGTCAGCACAGCTAGGGTTCCTGCACCAATAAAAATTCGTTGGTTTCAGCTGATCTATATCAGATAGTATTTTTTGTCCGAGCGAAGTGAGGTCTAAGATTCAAGTCGACGGTTTGGCATTTCTCTTAATGTTCAAATGTTTGAATGTTTATATGTTGCGCATTTACGGAAAAACGCGGTAATAGATTTTCATGAAATTTGACAGGTATGTTCCTTTTTAAATTGCGCGTCGACGTATAGTATTGGTGTACAAGGTTTTTGGAAAGTTTGCATTTCAAGGATAATATAAAAGGAAAAAGGAGCCTCCTTCATACGTCAATATTAAGAGTGAAAATCAGACTATATAATTTATTCATCATAAATAAGCTGTCGAGTTGACTATAAATTGCATGCCATGACGCATGCAATTCAATATCTCAATGTAACTTGGTGAAAAATTAGCAACTGTGTAGACTATAAATTGCATACCTCATTGCATGCCTCATTGAATGCATTTATTATGCACTATTAAATAGGATGCAAAGAACTTATAACAGCTGGTCTGGGCGCCTAGATGTCTTCTGGTTTTCTCGCGCTAAATTCCGGAAAGCGTTATATGATAATTAAATCTTAAGTAAGCATGATATGATCAAATAAATAGTTAGTGTATCAGTGTGGATGTGCTTATGGTTTGGGACGTCGTTATAACTGCGCGAGGTCTACTGTTCACAGAACTGCTAGTATTGGTGTAGGAGCCCTACCTGACGTCACACGAATGCACTATGGCTTTGTTTACGGAGGTAGTGGGTCCACGTTATAATAGCAGTGTTTGATTAGCAATGGTATTACTATCCTTGTCTATCATTCAACAAAGCGGATAGCGCTATCTCTTTCTCGCTTTGCTTTGTTGCCAGATTGTCGTTTAACAATGTAGAATTAATAATAAATTAACAAAATATTTCATAATAATCATGAAAATTCATCACGAAATTATTGAAAAATATAATTTCTTGCTAATAGAATATAATTGATTATTTTAAACAAGAATGAACACTTAATATTACATCAATAAACCTGTATCAGCTACCGTCTATAGAAGGCATTGACAAGACAGAGGATCGGCAACGACTTCTTCTACAGATGGAAATCACTGAGATCTGAAGTCTTCGGGGTGAATTACAGCATTTAATTTGGATTTTCGTTTAAAAATGATAATTAGTTCATTAGCATTTGAATAATTGCAATATCTCAGTAATTTCCCATTTGTAGACCGGCTGACCACTATGGCTTCGTATAAAATGAGCGCTGCTATCCAGATATTGTCAGTTTGATGTAAGGGTAAGCATTCCTGACCGGCAATTAGGAGGTACTGGGTTCGATTCCCGGGCTGACAAATAGTTTTTGAATAGTAGCGCTCATCGAATTTCCATCTACAGTGAGGTCCACGTTATAATGGCAGTGTACGATTGACAATACTGTTGCTGTCCTTTTCTATCATACAACAAAACAGATAGCGCTATCTCTCTCTCTCGCTTTGCAATGTTGTCAGTTTGACAGAATATTTTATTTTTACTTTTGACAGTGACTGTACAAATAATTCTCAGCCGCCATTTTTTTTCTTCATTCTATCAAAATACTTGAGTACACAAGTCGTATAATTGATTAAAAATGATTAATATTGATGATTATAATTGATTAATTTAACATTAAATTGATTATTTTATCAAGGAAATGATAATTATTATTAGATCAAATTTAATGGGATGAATTGAGTAACAGCTGTGTACACTCAGTGGCAGAATGGAGAGACTTGGCAACGTTTTTCTCCTATCTTTCTTCACTGCCATTATAACGTGGACCTCACTATAGCTGTTTACCCTTTTGTCAATATTTGCAGTAGCAGAAGTCTTCGGGGTGAATTACAGCATTTAATTTTGATTTTCGTTCAATAATAATAAGTATAAATTAGAATTGGAACAGTTTTGATTTTGAGCGTGTGGTACTTTTCTGAAAGTTCCGTAATTCTGAATGATTGAATATTAATTAATGAATACATTAATTAATAAGATCAATGTTACCTTTTCAACCTCCTGCCGGTGCTCTCCTTCGAGTTTTTGCAACCTCTGCTGGATTTGCTTGTAGTCGACGGACAACATCGACATCTGTCTCTCTTTCTCCTGCGACGACAGGTCTGCCTTCTGCCTCGCACATTTCTCTTCGTTCAGTTTTGCTTGTAGAGCTGCAATCGAATAACATATTTATTGAATCAGTTTGATTGATGATAAATCACTAGTTTATTCTAATAATAAATTCAATTATACTACAAAATTAGAATAAGAAAAATGTCATTGATTAACAAAAACATATCAGTTTCCAGGACTAAAATATGGAACTTACTGCGAAAAATGAAATTATAGTTTTCATATAATTATAGATACATTTTTCAGTTATGGTTGGGCTTGATATCAACTTTCAAGGTGTGCGCGATTCCTTAATTTCCATTTTTTCATTAATTTCCATGCGGGAAGACGAAACATCCACTCATCTTCTTGTACGCAGCCCGATGTATTTAGAAAAAAAGACAACAGTTTCTGAATATAGTATATTTCGCACCTAGAGCAGAAAATGAGATTTTTCCGGTTCGAAATCGGTTTTCAAGTCCGAGGCCGTAGGCCGAGGACTAGAAAAGATTGAGAGCCGGAAAAACATTTTTGCCCGTGGTGCGAACGATATTTTTCGCCACACTACAGGTATTGCTATCAAAATAAATAAAGAATACAAAATAAAGAATACTTGTTATCGTACCTATCTCTTGATTTTAGTGGTAGAAGATTTGCAGTCAGGATTTCAGATTCTTTTAAAATTTCACTTGGAATATCACGGGCGTCGTCATCTTCAAGCATTTTTGAAAATTTGGAGTGCGCTAATCAACAATAAATAATTGAATAAAACTGGTTGCGAAGCGAATGCTGAATTAGTTTGATTCGAAACTCGAACTGAAATCATGGCGACTTCAGCTGATGAAGAAAGTGGACACTCGCCCGATCTAGCGGATGACTTATTAACTACGGACTTCCATGAGGGGCTGGAAAGAGACCACTTTCTGGCTTAGACCGGAAAAGAAACCCTTTTCTGACGTCAGACGAGAGTCGTCTGCAAACAAGGTCTTTCAGATCTACGTAGGGACTGGAAAACAGCTGCTTTCTGTGCAGTGTGGCGAAAAATATGTAGCAAATATAGTTAATTACAAAGATTAAGATTTAATGCTCCTTTCAAATGTAACACCAGATAAAATAAGAGATATTTACAAATACATTACTAATGCGATGAATGTGCGAAATTACATCTTAGAGACTACGGGATGATCTTTTATTTTTATATCAAGTTGTAATTTGTTCTTTAATAATCACAATTACTGTTAGTACTGAAAAGTTGTTTATGAAATTGTAGCAACAGTTATTGGTGCTTTTGAGAAGCAGGTTATTGTTCTTCTGTTGTTCAGTTTTTATCTTCTGTTGTTCAATGTCTAGTCAATATTCGATATCTGAAAGATAGTCTAATTATATTGTTTTACTAGTACAGCTTTTTATGTCTCTGTGACATGTAAAATTACTCCCCCATATACAATGAATGATATTTTAGTAGCTTTAAATCTGTGTTTCTGTTATTTTTAAGGATTCTATGTTAAACTATTTCATTTCAATAACAGTGTTATCTCCAAAAGTTGAAGAGGAATTGAAATCAATTCGATTGTGTTGATGTTATAAGTGGGGATCTGTGATTTTTTCCTGTATTCTGTTCTTGTTATTGTTGTAATTTATGTACTGTTCGTGTGCAACTCTTTGTATAGGGCATGGCCCTTATGACAAATGAAGTTTATTTATTTAATTTCCATTCATCATCATCATCATCAATCATGGACTAGGCTTGCAAAGCCTGTTCTTTTTGAAATACTATTCCCATTTCCGTTTATAATACTAGTACAGTAATTCTATTTCAACTTTACATTGTTCATTAACTTCATCAAACATATAATTATTTTAATTAGTAAACCAATCTAGCGATATATGCTATATTTTGCTCCACTTAAAATGTTCAATAATTTCAGTAATTGAGGTGACTTGAAGAAAGAAATGTTAAATGTACTTTATTTCAATAACTTTTTATTGAAAGAATAACAAATAATTATTCAGTATCAATGCCCATAGGATATTCTACAGTGATCATGTCTATCAACCTATATTTGAGTTTTTACATGTATGAAATAAAATATCTTCAAAACCAGTTACTAAGCTAAAAGCCCCCCCCCCTAGTTTGAATTATTTGAAACAATTCCTTAAGTAATACAAATGAATATCAAAATATAAAAGCCCCCCCCCCCCTAGTTTAAATTATTTGACACAATTCCTTAAGTAATACAAATGAATATCATGTCCATCAACCTATATTTGAGTTTTCAAATGTATGGAATAAAAGATCTTCAAATCTAGTATTAACTAAGCTAAAAGTCCCCCCATAGTTTAAAATATATGACACAATTCCTAGAGAAAAACAAATGAATATTTTTCACCTAATTTTACAAACAACAACAAACTGAATCAAACGTGTAAACCATTTTATCCATGCGAGAACTCGATCAGTCTTTAATAATCCTATAAGTAATGGAATAAATCCTAGAAAAAAAATGAATCGCAACTGACACACAACTAGATTATAGGATAGCATCTGCTAGATGAACAACAGAACGGTGATTCATACCTCGAAAAATTGTATCCATGCGATCTGAGATGGAAATAAGAGGAAATTTAGTAAAAAATTAACCATTCTGCATGCAGTCACACAAAAACAAAGTTAAAGTATGTAATGAAACAAACGAAAACCGGATTCCTCTGAGGAATTAAAGGAAACAATACATATGTATCATCAGTTCGACAATGGACGAGGTGGATAGGTTGCCTCTTGCAATATGTTTCTAAAATATTACACACTTAACCTTCCGGCAGTCACGCTGTTGTAAAAAGTACAACGTGTCAGTTTTTTTGCTGCACAAAACTATTGAATGTGGTGGTGTCAGTGAATGAGTCACCTATGCATTCCAAAACTTTCCCCCATCACTCCACTGAGTTGTAAAAATCAACCGTGCAATGGTTCAGTCTTTAGGTGCCATTTAGTCGCCACAGTGCATAAGATATGGAGAGACTGTATACGGGGTCCCTCCATATCTTATGCACTGTGGCGACTAAATGGCACCTAAAGACTGAACCATTGCACGGTTGATTTTTACAACTCAGTGGAGTGATGGGGGGAAAGTTTTGGAATGCACTTAACCTTCCGGCAGTCACGCTGTTGTAAAAAGTACAACAGTGTCAGTTTTTTTGCTGCAAAAAAACTATTGAATGTGGTGGTTTCAGTGAATGAGTCACCTATGCATTCCAAAACTTTCCCCCCATCACTCCACTGAGTTGTAATATCAACCGAGCAATGGTTCAGTCTTTAGGTGCCATTTAGTCGCCACAGTGCATAAGATATGGAGAGACTGCATACGGGGACTGTAAACGAACCAATAACACAGAATTGATGGCTTTGTTTGATGTACCTTATTGGGCTATGAAATGGTAATCATCCAAATGTTCATAGGCGTAAAATAATCCAAGAAGATGGAAAAAGTAATTATACAATTAATTGATATGTTTTGACACAGTAAACAGAGTACATAACACTTGGAAAATTAGATGTTGTACAAAATACAACACGCGACTGCTCGTGTGATTGAGTAGGGCGCGACTACCGAAAGGTTAAAAGTATTTTAATAAAAAGGTCGGTGACCCTTAGATCATTGCTTTCTCTCCGAATTATAACGATTTCATATTCAAATAGATTGTGGGAATACTGAACATTGATGGAACCAATAATATTGTCTGGCCTAGAAAATGAATCATTTCACAATGTGGGTGAATATATTCAGGGATTTACTTCCTCTTTCTTATAGAAAGCTCTTTCTTAGCTTAAATATGAGCTACTTGGAGTGGATAATTATTTATATTACATGTAGCAGATCAAATTATAACGATTGAATTATTTCAAAAATGATTTTTGAAGCTATTGAAACAGCCCGAGAAAATTGGTTAGATTATCAAATTATATTTAGTATAATTTAAAACAAACAAAAATGATAATTATGGTAGAAGTTTCCCATGCTTCTAACCTTCTACAATGAACAAAAAATGATTCCCGGAAAATTCAGAACAAGTTATTTTTCAAACTTAATATATATTGTTCGTTATTGAAAATATTCTTATCAGATTCAAATAGTGGACAGGATTGAAAAGGAAAATCTAACAAGAGGTTGGAAAAGACATGTACGGTATCCTGATTTTTTACAAAGATGAAGTAATACTGAGTGTGCCGAGTGTTAAAGGAATGACCTGATATTTACATACTACAACAAGGAGAAATAAAAATAGAAATCTACGTACCCTTTTTTCAAATTGTTTACTTACGATATGTTCCGACCATGAGGCCATTATAAACTTGATAGCCGAAACATATCGTAAGTAAACAATTGAATACAAGGGTATTTAGGTTTCTATTTTTATTTTTATTCAAGAGTAGACCTAACGAGAAAAGACTTCTACAAGGAGTTATTTTTTGACAATAACATATTTACAAGTGGGACACTTCAACAAAACAAGATGAACATTCTTGGAAAGGATGAAAGGGTCGTTCCATGAGTTTATGAATAATTATTACAGAACCTGTATTGGAATTTCTTTGATGAGTCAGCACTTTCCCGCAAGTGACAATCGAACGAAAGCTAGATAACAAACAAATTGCTAAAAATCATTCTAAACTACATAAATAGGAGGATAAGTACATGACTTGGTTGAAGGAGGATATGATTTGGATGGCTTAAGTAAAAGAAGATAATGTAGTTACTGTAGTATAGTGCATTAAACAAATTCAAAGTGAGCTCTATTTATGAAAACACAATGAAATATATCAAGTACTTTTTTACTTTATCCCAACACAAGATAGCAGAACAACGCTGCCAAACCTCTGTCTTGTATAGATGGTAGCCGATACAGGATTATTGTTGTGAAGGTGCGTACAAGGTGCGTACAGATATACGCGCCGCGAACATGAACAATTCACTTTTAATCAGCTGACTATATCTGTATTTTTACAGATACGGTAAGATACCGATATAAAAAGCTTGGCATCATCAGCTGATTAAAAGTGAATTGCTCATGTCCGCAGCGCGTAAACCTGTACGCACCATTATATTAACTGTTCATTCTCGTTTAAAATAAACAATTATATTTTATTATGCAAGAAATTATATTTTTCAATGATTTCATAATGAATTTTCATAATTAAGATGAAATATTTTTTCAATTATTAATACTACATTGTTAATGGACGATCTGGCAAAGCAAGAAAGAGATAGCGCTATCCGCTTTGTTGAATGATAGAGAAGGATAACAATAACATTGCTAACCAAACACTGTCATTATAACGTGGACCTCACTATAGGTTTGACTCTTCAAAAGCCATTTTCTTAATTTACACTTGAAAATTGCTCTTGAATAGTTGAAACTAGTTGTAATCTGATAAAATGAAAAGGGTACTTGATATATTTTATTGTTTCATTTGTATATTTATGCTCTAGAAAAACGTTACCCTTCAGCACTTCTGTATCCTATACAGTACGCCAATAAGCACATTTTAGAAATTTCAAATTTAAAAAACCAAGAAAACTTTAACATCTATTGAGACAAGGCAGAACATTACACAAAATTATGATCGCACACTAATACTCAATTTAGGAATGCAGATGAAAAACAAAGCGCAACGTGCAAGTTTTAAAACCGAAGCTGACATAAAAGTGATAGGATAAATAAAGAGGGGACATCAAACCTGTAGGATGCGAATTTAGATCTTGGTTATCAAGAGAAGGAGGAACTGGGGAAGACATCAAAGCAGGCAGGTTGTTTTCAATCATCGCCATCCCACCTGGCCACCCAAATCAGTACACTTATTTCCACTTCACTTTACAATAACAATTGGCTCAATTGGAGCAAACTTCATTAATTTTTATAAAATAGAATTGTAGTACCCTTTGAAATTAATAAAATAAGAATACAAGTACTAAGAGTACTATAATTATATTTTATAAATACAAGAAAGTAGCCCAGAATTCATACACTTCATTGATTTTATATCTTCAATTTATGCCTCAAAGATAAACCACTATCACACTGAGTAGAACTTCACACATACATTTTATTGCTGCAAGTAGAACATTACATTCTAAGGTTCCGAGAAAATGGAAATCAGTAGTAGCATTTTATACAAAGCGATTGAAAGTCTATAATAGCATACGACAGTTTCTGTTTAATTTAATGAAGAATCAGTCTTCTGATTTAAGAATTGAAATTCTGTTCAATCATTTCTAAAGTGCGAGATAAATTACTTTTAACACAGCTCTTTCTCGAAGACGGAGAGGTCCGATGCTCTATCCTCCACTAATCACTCCCACTACCTAGCAGCATTCTCCTTCTTTTGTGTCTGAGTGAGAGCGGCAACACTCCCCTCCATCTATTGCTGGCAATGTTTCAAATAGTGTACTGGTCAGAAGGTATATTGCTTTGTGTATGTTACAGAGATGTTTTCATCACAAGAACATGAAGCAAAATGACACGGCGCATCCAATTGTGCGCAGGATGTCCGTCTGTATCTATGCTACAAACTGTGGAGGGAGAAATGGGTTTCTCCTCTTCATGTTTAGTTAATTTTATCCAAGTTCAAGACGTTTCAAGCCGGTGTAAAATCTATTGGAACCAAACAGGAACCAATAGAAATGATGTAATTGATACTAAAAATTGTTCAATGATGATTGAATTCATTATACTTATATGTAATGAAGACACTAAAGACTTGTTGCAATGTGAAGTTATATTATTCTGAGTATAATACTTGAACAATACTAAGATTCCTCGATAAAAAAGAAATGTATTTCTTGAATCAGGTAAAAGCTACAATGAAGGAGTTACGCATTAATTTGTCGAAAACTTATCTTATTTCAAAGTTTTGTAATAAATATACAGTTAAGATTAAGGTGAAGTCATATTTAAATATTCTGCTATTCTTGGATATCGTTCTGCTTGGACGGAAACTTCAAACTCTTTGAAATCACCATTTTTTTTTTTTAAATATCCTTAACATTTCATATCAGGTGACTCAGTGAGTGAGTTTGTGTTTATATTATGGCTCCAAATTTTTAAAGATCAAATCAACACTTGGACAAAATATTATCCTGAAACTTTGTGGTTCATGTCTTTAAAGCGATAAGTGTATTTAAAAGTTCATAACACATTACTACAGTAAAGTGTTTGTATCAATTTCTAAATTCAAAGTTTTTTTGTGACCAAAATATTTGTGTTTACAAGTTCTGACAAATTTCTGAAAAATTTTAATCAAAATTCGGGAGTGAAATAGTAAGGGCTATAATAAGCCTGTTTTTTCATTTTCAATCATTTTATGATTATGTGTTCTTGTATCTGTTGAATAAATAAATAAATTCAATTCTTTAAAAGTTCATAACACATTACTACAGTAAAGTGTTTGTATCAATTTCTAAATTAACATTCTAAATTCAATGTTTTTTGTGACCAAAATATTTGTGTTTAAAAGTTCTGACAAATTTCTGAAAAATGTTGATCAAAATTCGGGAGTGAAATAGTAAGGGCTATAAGCCTGTTTTTTCATTTCCAATCATTTTATGATTATGTGTTTTTGTCTCTGTTGAATAAATAAATAAATAAATGGTCCTTTCTACACAGATTTTCACAAAAGGTTTCAACATCTAAAAAGTTTACATTTTTTAGATAACCTAGTAGAGTTACTGAAGGAGAATACGTGAACATACCTTTGACCACCTCTAGATTAGCCTCCTCCTTGCTGACTAGCCGACTCTTCTCGGTCTCCTCATGCGCACGCACCTCCTGTTGGTAGCGGTTCTGCGCAGCCTTCAACTCCAGGGCAAGCGATGCGCACTCCTTCTCCAGACTCGACACTTTCTCGCCGAGCAACCGGTTGTCGTCTGTCATCTTCTCCTCGCGCGAGGCGGCTCTTTCCAGCTCCGACAGGATGGTGTGTAGGCGCCCTAAAAGTGAAAAAAGAACAAAAAATGTTCATTGAAAGCAAGTGAAACGGTTTGGAAACAATGTATTTGTTTAACACTGTAGCTCAACTGTTTCTTTTGTGTGCAAAAATATTCAATTCAATTCATTTATTCACTTGTCATGAATAGTAATAAACACTATATAGACAAAATATTATCTTGAAACTTTGTGGTTCATGTCTTTGAAGCAATAAATTCGCTCAGGGCAGTTTGAACAGTCAAAGCTTAAACTCGATTTAATCAGCTGGTGGCTTAAACTCAAAATGAAACAAATAATAACAAACAAGACTTGATACGGATTTAATCCAGTTTGAAATGAAATTTAGTTTAAACTGTCACTGTGCAAACGGCCCGCAGTATGGTGAGGTGCAGTGACAGAATATCACAGTATAGCTTGGTTATAACTTAGTGGAGTTAGTGGTAGAGTTACCTGGGCAACCACCAACTATCTTGTGAACTCTACCAATGAAAACGTTCATGGTAGAGTACTAGTTTTTAGTAGAGTAGAGTGGGATAGCACCGTGGGATAGTACCATAGAGAAACAATAGCATAAGTAGATATCCCATGGTATAGGGCGTTTATGTCGCAACTTTTACTGTTATCTCAAGCCGATAGTTCATGTAATTATTTCCCGTGAAGCTGTGACACTGGTAGTCTCTCATATTGTGCCGCTCATATACACTCTCACCCCAACAAAACTGTAAAATTCTACAACAATCAACAGTAATCGACTTGAGATAACAGAAAAAGTTGCGACATAAACGCCCTATACCATGGGATATCTACTTACGCTATTGTTTCTCTATGATAGTACTCTACCACTTGCCTTCCCCCACCACCGCTTCTCACTCTAATCTACCACTACTATGCTAATGAAAACAGTCTCGAGCTAGTAGAGGAGAGTAGAGTATTTTTAAGGTTAGTTCTGTTCGCTAGACAACACGCTTTACCTACTATTCTGAATTGTATTGAAAACAGTTACTCGATCAAGTAAGTAGAGTAGAGTAAGTTTGGTAGAGTTAATATGCCAGTTACTTGACCACTAACTCTACTAGTGAAAACGAGGCTTATTTGTTTAATACTGCGCTTTGACTGTTTTTTTCAATTGTTGTAGCTTTACAACAATACATCTTCAACAACTATAATTGTGGAGTCAATCATGTATCTGAAGCGATAAATTCGCTCAGTATGGTGAGGAGTCACCCAGCGTTACAGCAGAGAAAAACAATATTTCTTCTAATTCAAACTGAGCAAAACAGGTTGAAGATAATTTACTGTTTTGATACCAAGGTACCAAGGAGCTTTAGGCCGGTTTCAGAGCTCGACTAACTGTCGGAGCTCAAGGACCAAGCCACAAGATGCGTTTTTCAGGCGTTTTCAGGCGAGTAGGCAGGGATTGGCTAATTGTCAGCTGATTTTCGAACGAAAACTCGTTACTGAAATCGTCTGAAATCGAATGAAAAACGATGAAAAAATAAAAAATCTGATCTGCCGAATCGTCTGAAAACGTTTGAAAAACGCTTCGTGTGGCTTGGCTTACAAAGACTGTTGCACTTGTGTTTTATGAGGCAAGTAAATGTAGCCGTACAGAGCAGGGCTGTACATCTGTTCTGATACATTGAATTGTCACTTAAAACACAAACGCAACAAACGTAAGCCCGGTCAGTCTAGCTCGGTAATCGACCTTAAGATTTGAATATAGGAAGTATTCACTTATAGGTCCTTCAAGCGAAATTAATCTATCTTTGTCAAAGAAATCAAACAAAATCAAATAGTTTATTGGAAAAAAATGCATGGTACAAATAATGTTTCTAAATAACAGAATTGTGCTACACCTCGGTAAAAGAAAACTTGTACGCCGACGTGGAATCTTGACATAACTTAATAATAGACCTACTCACTTGTACACACTTTATACACACATACGATCTACATAAAGACAATTAAAATTAAATATTACTAAACCTATATAATTTAGAAATGTGGTACTATTAATCAAAACTGAATTAATTAAATCATTAATTGAACTGAAAAATGCTTCATTATCCAATTATGTAAGACTAACTGAAGGTTTTCTTATTCGCCATTTCCGGAGGACTTTATTGTAAATTGTATTTCTTAAATACGATATACTTCTTCGGGAAAGAGTACTGTTGACTCTTTCAATCATAATAAGGTTTTAATAAGGTTAGAACCTCTTTGAAAATTTTCAAAACTCTTCGGTTGAAACACATGTTTATTTAAAGCCTTTAGAATAAACGATTGTCTTATGGTCAACAAATTTGAATTTTCAAACAACGAGGCAGTTGGAAAGTCTCTAGAATATTACATTATGGTTTTAATCACTAATTTTTGTAAAACAAATAATGATTCAAAGTTGAATCAAATGTCTCTCCCCATATACAATTACCAAACTGAATTAAAGATTGGAATGAAGCAAAATAGACAGTTACAATAAAAACAGTGAGAATAAGATTTTCAAAAAATTCTTCTCTGATTGGTTAGTCTTAGTACGGTACAAACAAAACTTCAATTCATAAAACACTGTAAATTATAAAAGTTATGAACAAGGAAAATAATCGCTTCGAAATACAAATATAATATAATGTGTTAGGAACACAACATATTCCTTAAGTTTGACCTGATCGATGAAGCGATTTTTCGTTAGAGTTTGTTTGAACTTGGACTCACCCTCAAGCTCCTTGTGCAGATCGGAGATGTGCGTGCGCGAGCTCTTCTCCTGCGACAGATGGCCCTGCAGCGAGGCGACATCCTGCTGCAGCTGGTCGCGCTGCGACTGTAGCGCGGCGACAAGCGACTGCAGCTCGGCAGCCATCTGCTCGCCGGCCGACTTGGCCACCGTCAACTCGGCCGCCTGTTTGCGCCACCGAATGCCCGCCTCCGACTCGCATTTCAGCTTCTCCTGCATCTCGTTGATCTACGAAATGATACGGTACATGATTAGATGATACGGAACACAACGGAATGATACGGAACATGATAACATGATACGGAACACAAAGAAATTATACGGAAAATGATAACATGATACGGTGCATGATAAAATGATACGGAGCATTATTTCAATTTCAATTTCATTTATTGCCAATTAGAATATTCATAACATATTACAAACTCTTTATAGTATGACATATCTCTATTAAACCCGGTCTGAAATGATAAGTGTTCTTGATCAACTTTGGGAAGATATTTTCATTTTTTACTAAGTATTTTATTAAGACTTTGACATATAACGGTAAAAACATCAAAATCCAGGAAAATTAGATTTGTTGGGTATAACCTTGGTTTATTCAAGATAGTTTTTATTATATTTTTTTGAATGATAAATAGATTTTCAATGTGTACATCATATGCAGCACCCCATGTCACTAATCCATATTGTAAAACTGATTGAACTATGGCATGATAAACGGATTTTAAGTTATTTATATTCAATATTTTGTTTAATTTATAGAATTTATAAGAAATGTAGTTGTTTAGTTTTTTACACAGAAAAGTTATATGAGATTGCCATTTGAAGTTTTCATCTATTATTACTCCAAGATATTATTATAAGATGATAAGATGATACGTAGCCTGATAAGATGATATAGAACATGATGGTGATACGGAACATGATAAGATGATAATGGAGCATGATAAGATGATACGGAACATGATAAGATGATAATGGAGCATGATAAGATGATACGGGCATGATAAGATGATACGGAAAACAAAGAAATGATAAGTAACATGATAAGATGATACGGAGGATGATGAGATGATACGGAGCGTGATAAGATGATACGGAACACAACGAAATGATACAGAGTGAAAGGAGATGATTCAGAGCACCAGAAAGTGATACATAGAGGGGTACACAGATATACAGAGGGAAATGTATATACACTAATTGACAGTGAATGCAAAGAGAATGTAACAACGTTCAACTATGAATCTTACTCAGTATTGAAGTTCAATGTTTTGTTAAAAGATAGTATAACATCAGTAGCCCACATGCAAACTGTAAGGCCGTTTCAGATCACCCTATCGTATTCGGGTGATGCAAACTGTCAACAGTTCACAACAAAAGATATTTTTCCATTACTTTTGTATTCGATTACATGTTGATCTCTGATCGAGTGTCATTTTCAAGCTCAGAGCACATGCGCTGCCCGAGATATGGAGCTACGGCTACGTTAAAAACCATCGCATTGACGACGCTTATGTAGTATCAGCGATGACATTAGGAAATACGTTTTTCCAAAGACGTCGCTCAGAAACGGTCTGCCAGTGCGTTACCAAGATATTCACTGTCAAAATTGTGTATAGGTACTTTTTTGGACCCCTCTGTAAGTATAAATATCATCATATATACAGAGACAATGAAAGCTGATATGCATTAATTTATATCTTACATAGTGGAGCAAAAGATGATAAAAAATAAATGAAAAATATGAAGTTATTATATATGCAGTTGATAAATATGAAGATGGTTAGTTACACATTCAACCATATTTGCAAGTTTGCTGTTTGCAAGGCCAATTCTTTTAGATACATTTGTTAAAAGTGGACTCGCTAACAATTTTTGCACATTTTTTTCTCTTTTTCCTACTTTCTTCTCCAATACTTCCCTTTCCTTCTCCTCTTCGCCCTTCATTCCTTACTTTTATACCCTCTACCTGCCTATTACATGGGAAACCATAGTTGGCTAGGTATTATTCCTCCTTTCTTTCTTTTCAGCACACCTCGCCATGAAGCCTGTTTTTGTATTTTATTAGACATTTATTTTTTGATAGTGATTTTTTGTGTTTTGATTTCTTTGATGTATATTGTATTGCGTTGATTTGAATAAAATTGATTGATTGATTGATATTGACATTCTACCACTATCTTAGTATTATTTTAGAATCCAAAAATCTTTTTAGAATTAAAGATCACCATTGAGAGCCTTGAGAGGTATAGCACGTAGAATCCTTAATAGAAATGAGAAAGATGCAACTTACCTGTTTCTCTAGTAAGGAAATTTTATCGTTGACATGCTGATTGTTATTCATTTCCCTGGTCCGCCTATTTTGTTCATCTTCTAGTTTTCGCCGCAACTCGTTCAGATGCGTTTCTGCTTTTCGCCTCAGATCAGTTTCATTCTCCCATTTTCGCTGAGTCTGAAAATTCACAAGAAAAATAAATCAGACTAATTTTATCACACTAATAAAATAGAAAAAAGATTGTCAGACAACTAACATATTACAATAAAATAAAGGCCTAACATCAATAATAAAATAGACTGAAAAACAGTTCAAATTAATAACAGAAACATTATGAACTTTGAACCAAAAATTAATGTTTCTGCCTTTCGCCTCAGATCTGTTTCATTCTCCCATTTTCGCTGAGTCTGAAAATTCACAAGAAAAATAAATCAGACTAATAAAATAGAAAAAAGATTGTCAGACAACTAACATATTACAATGAAATAAAGGCCTAACATCAATAATAAAATAGACTAAAAAACAGTTCAAATTAATAACAGAAACATTATGAACTTTGAACCAAAAATTAAAAACAGAAACATGGTGAACCTTGAGCAAAAATGTGTTATTTGAATTTGAAGTGATTTGCATTACGCAAAAAAGGGTAATTGATCCACATTCGACCTTATAGTTTGAATTTCGACCACTACATGTTCAGATAGAAGTAAGAGGACTCGTGCATGATTGAATTGACTAAGTCTTTGGAAAAATATTGGAAAATGATTGTAGAATTTCACTCAACAACAATAACACAATAGCATTTCAGATGAAAATTGAAAAAAATCGTTCTCGTGTAGCACAATATTTTACTTCATCTCTCACCTGTTGAAACAAATTGCAAGGATCTAAGTGATCAGAGTTCATTACAGTGTCTAGCCATGATCATCACTGAGTGGACATGTCGCTCTATTTACTACTCCAATTCTTTGCAGATGGCCTTGGAGACAGTCATGTCTCGGTCATCATCCTGAGAAATAAATACCACACTTTTCTTCCTTGGAAGTAAAGAAGGCACTCTTAGTACAGGGTTCAATGAAGTGTCCCATATCCTTGCCTTCAGCCATCTCTTACAAAGTGACATGTTGCTTTTTACTGATCTGTTCATCTATAAACTTTTCTACACTACAATAACTGGTCACAACAAGTCTGAGTCATCCTTGATGCCCACTTCACCAACCTGTCTTCTTCATTCCCCACTATAGTTATTCATTTACCCATTCTTCTCATATTATAGATTACATCATTATCGATATGAATCGATCTTCAACAAAATTAGGGAACGAATCAATTTTGCCAAAATACTATTTGGGTAGCCATTCACAGAAAATAACCTCCTTGAAATAATTGAAACTTTACCTCCTTGAAAATTTTATGATTGAATTTTGTCAGTAGTCTATTTGAGAAACTATTCACGAAAAATTAACTCCTTGAATAATTGAAAATTCACCTCCTTGGAATTGAAAGATTAAATTTTGTCAGAAGACTACCTATTTGGGAGGAATGCTATACACGAAAAATTACCTTCTTGAAATAATTGAAAATACACAGTTCTCCTCGAAATCATTGAAAATTTACGTTCTTGAAATTGAAAAATTTAGTAGCCTACTTGGAAAACTATTCACGAAAAATTACCTCCTTGTAATTGAACGATTCAATTTAGTTAGTAGACTAATTGGGAAACTATTCACGAAAATTTACTCCCTGTTTGAACGACGCAATTTTGTCAGTACACTTTAAACTGGATTAAATCCGTATCAAGTCTCGTTTGTTATAATGTGTTACATTTTGAGTTCAAGCCACCAGGTGATTAAATTCAGTTTAAGCTTTGACTGTGCAAACGGCCCTAATTGGGAACTATTTACGAAAAATTTCCACCTTGAAATATTTGAAAATTTACCTTCTTGAAAAAGAACGATTCAATTTTGTCATAAGACTATTAGGGAAACTATTCCCGAAAATTACCTCCTTGAAATAGTTAACAGTTAACTTCCTTGAAATCATTGAGAATTCACCTCCTTGTATATTCACTATTAGGGAAACTATTCGCGAAAAATTTCCTCCTTGAAATAGTCGACAGTTAACTTCCTTGAAATCATTGAGAATCACCTCCTTGTATATTCACTATTAGGGAAACTATTCGCGAAAAATTTCCTCCTTGAAATAGTCGACAGTTAACTTCCTTGAAATCATTGACAATTTACCTCCTTGTATATTCAGGTCCTTGAAATCCTTGAAAACTCACCTCCTCGTAATTGAACGATTGAATTTTGTCAGAAGACTACCTATTTAGGAGACTTTTCACGGAAAATCATCTCCTTGAAATAAATGGACATCCACCACCTCGAAATTATTGAAAATTCCTCCTTGAAATTATGCCAGTAGCCTATTTGGGAAAATTCACGAAAATTACCTCCTTGAAGTCGTGCTGCAGCACAGTAACACTCTTCTCCAGCCGGGACGCCTCTTCCCTGATTTCGTTCTCTCTCTTTGTGACAGCGTCCAGTTGCGTCACCAACACACGCTGCTTCTCCTCCAGTGACGTCACGTCCTGACGGTACCGGTCTAGCTGACGCTCCATCTCTCTGTCCGCCGCGTACCCATCCTTCTGCAAGTCCACAAAAACTGCATTTTTCAAAACTGATCATCAAATTTACAATGAATAATTATTATAAGATGAAGAATTATTCAAATAGTAAAACTACGCGTAGCTAGAAGTACGTCTTCCAAAGACGTAGCCGTTCTATCTCCCAATGTTAAATCTATGCTACGCTTACGTGAAATGGAGGACAGATTGATTAACATTAGTATATATATGTGTTCCGGAGACTCATTACTATCAACGCTACGCTAGGTGTTCTCATTTAGACCCTTATTCTAAGGGCCGGTTTCCAAGCTCGGGATTTAGAAAGTTCTAGACTTTAAATACCTGTAGCTGGAATCAGAAAATTGGCTTTTCAAAACGAGGCGTATTCGCAGTAAATAGTTGCAGCAGAATAAATCTGTATTTTCTCATTTCTATAATTGGAAACGTTTTTCCTTGAAAAATGAAAAAATGCTAAATGATTGAAAATAACTGAAACTTTACACTGTTTTCAATTTATTTTATTTTGTGTTAAATTCTCTAGTTTTTCGAAATTTAATTTAAACGTGACTTTGACTGTGACTACGACTACGCCCCCTTTTGGAAGGCCAATTTTCTGACTCCAGCTGTTTAAAGTCTTGAACTTGACTAAATCCCGAGCTCGGAAACCGGCCCTAAATAGCAGTTTACCTGCTGATCCTTGTACAAACGATCAGCTGATTCAATTAAAACACATAATAAAAATGTGAACATAGCTTGATATAGGCCCGCCGCAAAGTAGACCCACGAAAAGCAACCCACGCCATGGGATGTTTTGTAAACCATTGCTATATAGTGAGATCCACGTTATAATGACAGTATTTGCTCAACTTTGGAATTGCTATCCTTGTCTATCATTCGACAAAGCCGGCGGTACTATCCTTTTCTAGGTCCACAACGATGCCAATTATGTTTTTGACAGTGTAGAAATATAATTAATTAATGCAGAGAATCGGCATCGCTATTCTCCTATCTTTATCCACTGTCATTATAACGTGGACCTCACTATAGAATTATTCATAATCAATCAGCTGACAAGTGCACTATCTATTGCATGTATTCCACAGATGTCTAGAGAAGTCTAGCAATGGTTTACAAAACATCCCACGGCGTGGGTTGCTTTTCGTGGATTAGCGTGGGTCTACTTTGCGGCGGGCCTATGTCCTGGATTAATTTAAAACTTGACTTTAAGAGCTATTGAGTATACAGAGCCTACTTCAATGTTGACTGGGAAAGAAGTTGGAAGTGACAGTAACTCACTGTTCCTATTTAACAGGTCTTCTACTTTCTCAAGAATCAGGCCACGGTTCTCATGGAGTAGATGAGCAGGAATAAAAAAAAATGAAATAGGTTGGTGAAAGTTTAAAAATCAGTGACAATAAGAGGCGAACATTTTATACGGGAAATAAATTCTAAGATATATTTTTTGGGCTAATGTGATTCATACAGGTAGGATATATTTTTTAAGGGGTTATAATTAAGTATTTGATAGGCCAATTACTCGTTTATGTAATGATACACAAAGCACAATTAATTGAAATTATGTATTTTAATGTTCAATTTCAGAAAATCACTAGTACCCTTATTATATTTACTGGATAATGCCATTATCAAGTATTCTTTCAAAGGAATTCATTTCACTTCAAGGACACTTGTTAATGGCATCATCGCCGAAACTAGTCGTGTTTGATAAAATTAAAGGACCTAGAAATTGATTTTTATAATAAATTATTGATTTTTATAAGTAAAATATAAATCTTAGTACCCTTTTGAATTATTTAATCACAACATGTTTCTGACATTAATGCATTTTTTCAAAAAATGGTACTTAAAAGGGTAATATGATTTATATTTTATTTATATTAAAAGTAGCCCTAAATTGATTTTTATATAAATTGTGCTGATTAAATGATCAGTATAAATTATTATTAACAGTATAGCATCGATACACTATGTACAATGATGAAACTAGTTACTAGTATGTAAAAAGTGCTGATTGATGGAAATAATAAAAAAAAATTATTTCAAGAAAGTTTTTGAAGAGACTCACCATATCCACCTTCAGCCATCAGATTAGCAGACATGCAAAGAAAGAAATCTCAATCAGTTAAAAAGTAATTTCAAATAAAATATTAGAAATATAATAACTTTAAAACAACAATGCTAGTAGCCTATCTAATAGGATTAAAAAACCAAAGTCTAATTCTATATTATGATGTTAGATGTATTTTAAAAGATCAAGTACCTACACAGATAAATAACAGCGTAAATATTATATAATTAGATTATATATCCAAATTAGATGTATTTTAAAAGATCAAGTACCTACACAGATAAATAACAGCGTAAATATTATATAATTAGATTATATATCCAAATGTAAACTGTTTCAACTATGTAACTTACGACAGAGGTTGTATTATAATTATTGTATTATAAATTGTTTGATGATGCTTATTGTTTTTTAGTAGAGTTTTACGGCAAATAAAATTATTGATTCTTGAAATGCATCTTTATTGCCAAATATGCGAGAACTTATCAATGATCAAGTTTCTAAAATTATTGAGATCCATTGCAGCATGAAATGAGTCTTTCTGGCAAAATTATGTAAGAATGTAGGATTTGAATTATTATAAAAAAATTGATTATATTGATCATTAAAACAGACACGAACATTTAGTTATGCTTATCTAATTCGAAGGTCAAGTATTGGGATTGTATTGTTTTTCAATAGAATAATATTTTTGAAATTCTCTATTTATTTTATGGTAATGATACTCTTAGGCTCAATTCACACTCTTACGCGACTCAGGTCGCGAAGAGACTCGACTCTAGTCGAGAGCATATGTTTCCAAATGGTGACAGTCGCGGAGACTAGAATCGACTGGTCTGAGTGCCACCATTTGGAAACACATGCTCTCGACTAGAGTCGAGTCTCTTCGCGACCTGAATCGTGTAAGTGTGAGTTAAGCCTAATTAATGAAATTGGTATTGACAGTAGTTTGGCTCATCGATAGAAATCAAGGAGCAAAAAAGTTGGATCTTTATTTTTGTTTTGAAGGAAGCAATTCTGAGTACATAACCTGTTCTCTCATTCACTTGACATTGGTAAGATTGATTTAGTTGTAGCAATAAATTAATGAGTAGAATGCATTGCTTACTTACCGTATCTATAATTAGGTTATTCTTTTTTTCTTTTGAAGCGCTAAGTAACCTGAAAAATGTGAAAAAGAAAGTTAATTTTATAAAAAAGAGACATTTGAGAAGAACTCACAGTAAACTATAACACGTAGAGAAAACAGTTCACAAGATTTTTTTTCCAAATAATAAAAAATGTTATTGAATTATAAAAGATTAATTTAGAATATTCTCCTCCATGAAGCAGAATGATAGATCAGATAGAACATAATAAATCAATGAAAATAATTAAGATAAGTTACAATGAATAGTTTCAAGAGGAAAATACTAGAGGATAATGTACTAAAAACATTATCAATTTCTCAAACATGGAAATATTCACATAATCAACCTTATGCCTTAGAATAATTGAGTTAGTAGTTTGCATTTTAAAGATAATTAACACAACCATTTTTATTTCAGTTTTGAAAAGGACTTGGTTAAATGTGTTTGGTTGTGATAAACTGTTGTTAAATTGGTTGATTAAACAGGTTTTGTCATAAATTGAGCAATATAATACTGTACAAGTCTGTACTATATCGATACATTATGAGGAAGAAATTTATTTCTAAAGAAATTTATTTCTAATAAATTTAATTTATTTAATAACTTACTGATAATCTCTGGAATAAGTAAAGCCAACGAAAGGTAGGTGGTTGCCTGCAAAGGCTTTGGGTATGGGAAAGTTTTCTTCAGGTGTTTCATCTTTTTCAAGGTAATCGAAATGACTTGTATCGTCATCGCCACTAAGTTCAGGTACAACGGGAGGAGCACCTACAACAAAAATATTCATATTAGAACAATAAAATACTTTATACAATACTATTAATACAATTAAATACAAAACAAAATACAGTAAGACTTTAAGCCCAAAAAATAGATTGAAAATGATAAAATATGTTAAAACTGAACCTAAAGACTACCGAATATACAGTTTTGTACAGTCTGTCACAAACGTTTGAAGGCGGTTTTTTCCCTGAGAAGGGGAGCACGCGCAGTTCGGTCCCACTGGCAGGGAGAAGTAGTGGGGGATATCAGGTAACAGTCTACAGCTGAAATTTAGCTCCAAGACTCTGGAGTGGAGCACAGAGCGCCAATGGCGTTTGTACGGTTGTTTTTCCTCAGTAAGAGTGTAGAGTCGAAAAATATATTTCAATTTGGAGCATCAAATTTTGTGTGAGACTGAACAAAATCGCCTTTGAAACATTGATCCGATCTAAATCATAATGTTCATATTTATAATTGAGGTTTGAAAAATACTTACTATCCCTCAGGTTATCAAAAGTCCATTGATCGTTTTGGAAAAATAAATGCTTCTTGATTTCGTCCACATTATTCCGTCCCAAACGTACAGTTCTGAAAAAGATGAAACATCATTTCAGTTGCCATTAAATAATCATAAATATCCATATGAAGTCTCAATAACTATGAAACTCATTACCATCTTCTCTCATCACAATTATAATGATGTAGCTCATTTTTTTCAAATAATAAGTCCAGCCACTAACATTAAGTTACGGCATTTTCGGTTGTACAGTCGAAGACCGGAATGTTAGTGACAGTCACTTCCGACGCAGGTGTGCTGGTGTTTGTATTCTCTTTCAAGTCCGCTTTTAGGCTGGTCATCAACGGTTGAACGAGCATGCACATACACAGTCCATTAACATTGTTTTGGCATTATAACTACCATCACAGCGAAACGCTTCGAGCAAAATTTTTTGAGGTTTGGTTTTTTATTTCCAATTATTTATGTTGTTCATTTTTTCTTCGCTGCTCTATTTGAGGTTAAACTATTTTTCGCCACACTGCACAGAAAGCAGCTGTTTTCCAGTCCCTACGTTGATCTGAAAAACCTTGTTTGCAGACGACGTCAGAAAAGGGTTTCTTTTCCGGTCTAGGCCAGAAAGTTGTCTCTTTCCAGTCGCTCATAGAAGTAGTTAATAAGTGATCCGCTAGATCGGGCGAGTGTCCACTTTCATCATCAGCTGAAGTCGCCATGATTTCAGTTCCAGTTTCGAATCAAACTAATTCGCTTCGCAACCAGTTTTATTCAATTATTTATTGTTGATTAGTGCATTCCGAATTTTCAAAAATGCTTGAAGATGACTGAGGTATTCCAAGTGAAATTTTAAAAGAATCTGAAATCCTGACTGCAAATCTTCTACCACTAAAATCAAGAGATAGGGACGATAGCTTAACGAGTATTCTTTATTTTGTATTCTTTATTTATTTTGTCAGCAATACCTGTAGTGTGGCGAAAAATATCGTTCGCACCACGGGCAAAAATGTTTTTCCAGCTCTCAATCTTTTCTAGTCCTCGGCCTACGGCCTCGGACTTGAAAACCGATTTCGAGCTGGAAAAATCTCATTTTCTGCTCTAGGTGCGAAATATACTATTTCAGTCATTATAAATTGTAATTTTCCAGTGGTTTATTTAATGTTATTGGTTGTTTATGTTTATTATATGTTGAAAGTCTCTCGCTGCTTTAGTGTATTTGCATGCATACATTTAACCGTGAGTGGCCAGCCTTAGGCTAGGCGCACATCAGTTAGTCAAGGCAAGACATGATCAGACACGTTCAGTCACAATATTTACATAGTTGCTTATGAAGACATGTCCAATTGCAATGACTAATCAGTGTGAGTCGCGTCATAAGCAACAATGTGAAGTATTCTGACTAAACGTTTATGATCATGCCTCTTGACTAACTGGTGTGTGCCTAGCCTTACAGAAGACTGTGTGCCTGTCAGTCAAAAATGTCAGGTTGGAAAATTAGGTTAATGGCTGGTCTAATAGAGAATAAACCAAGAGGATCATGGTGAACTGGAAATATTTGACACTTACAAGATATAGCTTTCAAAGATTCCCTTATAGATTTTTAAAAACAAAGCTCGGTTTCTAAGACACTTATTGAATAAAATGGGCCATTAATCCTATAGACTTGATGGAAATATATAGCAAGGGCCTCCACACGGAGGCAATTTGAACTGGATTAAATCAATGTCAAGTTTCGATTGTTATAATAATTCATTTTTAGCTTGAACCACCAGCTGATTCAAAGTATAATCTTTCACTGAGCAAATAGCACTCAATAACATAGTTAATTACTTGTTACTGTAATGCCAATAAAATCAAATTACATGTCAGTTACAAGAGTAGTTTATTAATTTACCTGTCCGTTAGGAATCCACAGATCAAGCTTTTGGCATTGTGACTGATTTCGATGTCGGAAGGAAACTGGAGCGAGTTCCTGTGGTCCATGATTTTGCTGTAGGTGCCGACCAGAGAGTCAGCATAGAAGGGCGTGTCCCCCACCAGCATTTCATACAAAAACACTCCCACACTCCACCAGTCGCATTCTCTACCTGTTCACAACAACAGATAAAAAATTGTTTATTACAATAAAATCAACATGTATGTATAAAACATAGTAATGTAGCATAACTAATTAACATTAATGGAATTATTGTAGTGCAGTAAATTGTTATGTAGTGAATAAAAACAATAAATAATAAAATCAAAATGTACAACTGGCATGAAAGGTTATACAACTGGTATGAACCTGGTACAACTGGTTCACAAAAACAGATAAAATATTGTTTATTACTGTAAAATTAACATGTATATATACAGGACCCGGCATGAAAACCTGACGATTTTTGATGATAACTAAAGTGTGTTGCGTACAATTAAATCATATAATATATAAAATTGAAGATCAAATTTTGCAATTTGTAGTGAATTACATAAATTACAAAGTTTTCTATTTGTAGATTATGTAATCCAGATGATTTCCGTTACTTTTCACACAATCACTTAACCTAATTCTAAAATTTGCCATTGCTTGCTCAATCATCACTTGTGGAATTGCTTCAATTTCTCGTTGAATGACTTCCTTTAGTTCTGTGGATTATTGGCTGCTCAATAACGGCAATTTTGTTTATTCATAAATCCCGAGAAATGAAAATATTCCTCGTCACTTAAAAGAATAACGGCATCCTGGTAGACATTTTCGAGAATGATCTCGCAAGCGGCTTTGGAATGTGCCCAATAATTTGCATTAAGTTGTTGCACTAACTTTATCTTATACAAATGGAATTTTAGGTCGGAATAAAGAATTCTTCGTACACTTCGATCAGGAATGGCTAGCGCAACAGCATGTTTCGCTGCTGAACGTCGTGGAGACCGTGTAACAGCTACTCAGGCGTTTTTCGGGCGTTCTCACGGTTCGTTTTCGTCCTGTTGGTTTCGTTTTTAAAGCGAACGTGTTCCTGAAATTCTTTACCCACAACAAGATCGTATTCCTACTAGGAACAGGCCCGTGTTGATTTAAATTATTGAAAAGTCTGCGACATAAACGCTGTGTTAAAATAACTGAGTCATCATTTTTAAAATAAGCTTCAATCACAATCGCTCGATGTTTACGTGACCACGACATACTGGCCACTGAAATGGCAAGAATAGACCTGTCGATGTACAACATTCCCGCCTTTTCAATGACAGTGATTCAAACATAACAATTACTACAAAATCGTCAGATTAATATGCCTGTCCCTAACATAATCAATTAACATTAATGAAATTGTAGTTTAAGTAAATAATGCAGTGAATGCAAAAAAATGCAAACGGTACAACTGGTATTAAAGTGTTTGCACTGAAAATTGAACTCAAATTCAGAAGTGAATGAAACCTACTTTTTGGACTTTGTTTATGAATCAAAATTCGGAGAAGGAACACTTTTGGGGTTTGTCTGTTGGTCCTTCCCCAATCATTTTAATGATTTGTGTATAATTGAATAAATAAGTACACAATCTAATAATCGAGGGTTCATTCTTTCACCCATTATTTGCTTAAACACATAAAGAGTAATTTCTTAAGGCTTTTGTTGGTGGAGGGTTCCTCACGAGAGGGTCCCACCTTGCCTGAATAAGACGTCGATGTGATACTTAAGGTCGAGATCTTATGACTGTGATACCTCATAAATTCATCATTAACTATATTTTTAATAAACAATAGATTCGTTCAAAAATTTAGTTCCTAAAACTAAATATTTGAAATGTTAATAATGTTCACGTTAACCAAGATTGAATTATATTTTGACATTAATATTAATGTCAGGTGAATATTCACAAATAGTGTAGAGCAATACAGAATTGAATGTACAATAAACAATGGAAACTTGCGATTAAAATAATAAAACGTTTAGTTCCGGTTGCACAAAAGCCTGTTAAATTTTAATCGTTATTAATTGTCACGAGAACCAATCAGAGAAGCCTTCTTTTCGAAAAAGCCTTCTCTGATTGGTTCTCGTGGCATTTAATAATGAACAACATTTAACATAATTTTGTGCAAACGGACCTTTTAAATTTTTAGGTTATATTGATTTGACTAAACTCATTCAAAATTTCAATCAACTTATTCTTCTTCTTTCGACGATCTACAGCCTTGGGTGGGCCTTAGCTTCCTGTATAATACGACCCCAATATAATCACTGTTCAACCAAACGTTCCATCCACGTTTTCCCATAGTGCATAGATCCTCATGAGCCTCCTGAATCCACCACCTTCTTGGTCTCCCTTTCCTACGTGTTCTTTCCATCCTTCCTTCTAACAGCTGCTTCGACATTTGTGAGGGAGGCATTCTTAGGACATGACCCAACCAAGAGATTCGCCTCGATTTGACAAATCGCACATCGCACAGCTTATCAACTCATTCAATTAGATAAAACTCAATGGAAGTGAATTAGCTTGTATGAAATGTATTACTCACCATATTCTCCCTCTCCGCCTTGTGACTGCAAAACTTCTGGAGAGATGTAGTCAGGGGTACCAACAGCTGTATCAGATCTCACAAGGCCATCCTTTCAATAAAGAAAACGCAGTAAGTAATCAGAACAAGTGAAATTTTTACATGTTAAAATAAGAAAATCAATTTTTTCTATCCATTTGGTAGTGAAAATTGTTAATGGGAAAAATCATTGGACATAACCTCGGAAAATTGAAAGGAGTAGATGGAGTAGCGCTCATCGAATTTCCATCTAGCTGTTTACCCTGTTGTCAATATTTGTAGTAGCAGAAGTCTTCGGGGTGAATTACAGAATTTAATTTGGATTTTCGTTAAATAATAATGATAATAATGAATGGAGTAGGTTCCATAAATAAATATGCTTAAAGAGCTGAAGCCCTCTTTATCCATAATTTATTGTACAGTTTCATCAATAAATGTAATAAATACTAATAATAGATATTGGAAATAATGAAATAAATAATAAATACGAGCTGTTCTTACCGAATCCATTCTCATACATGTGCCAAAGTCAGCCAGTTTCAAATGACCATCTTTTCCTAGAAGCATGTTGTCTGGTTTGACGTCCCTGAAATAACAATGCAAAACACTCATCAATATCAATATATATTGAAAATAAAATTATTCACATTAGATTTACATAGATTAATAGAATTTATCCTCCAAATATTATATAAAATTGAAACTGGACAAAATTTTATAAAAGTAAAATCATCACTCTATTTCGGACTTTTAAAATGTTATCTATTAGAAAATCTAACGAAATAGTACAAGGATTATCCTTAGATCTCCCCACGGTTAATGCTTTCTTGTAAAAACACGAATAAATTTTTTTCAACAAGAATGAGCAGTTGAAAATAATAAATAACAAATGAGCAGAATAGAAATGAGCAGTTGATATTACATCAGTTATACCGGTATCAGCTATTCTTTATAGAAGGCAGTGGCAAGGCAGAGAACCGGCAACGCTGTTCTCATATCTCTCTCCACTGCCATTATAACGTGGACTTCACTATAGTTGAGTTCATTCAACAAAAGTCGACTAAGTTACAGTGACTTGACCAATATGACTGCATCTACAAATTAAAAGTATATAGTGCAGATTACAATACACTTATGTCTGGTTTTCACAATTCTAGAAGACGTTCTAGTTAATGGAGGCATGTAACCGTGTTGAAAGTTGAACCGGGTGGATATTTACTTACCTGTAACTTAGTAGCCTGGTACCTGTTACCTGTGAACCTGTAATCTGATCAAGTACATGCCCAGACGGAACGAATTACTTCTGCATACCCACCCGGAGTAGCTAGAACGTCTACTAGAGTAGATAAAATCACGATAAAACCATTTTATTTTTCGATAAAACCTCGCAAAAATACAGACCTGTGAACAAAGCCCATTGAATGAATAGCATCAAGAGCTAGAACAACTTCCGCACAATAGAACCTGGCCCACTTTTCAGGTACATCATAGTTCGACATTAGGTTAACGAGATCACCACCTGAAAATAGAGAAAATATGGGTGAACAAATACATAAAGCATAGACAGATAAATAAATAGAATCCATATAACAATACACGCAATAGCACAAACGTTAAGATAAAAATCTGGCTTTGAAAGATTGAGAATAAGTAAAAACGACTGGAAGAGTCTACAGTTCCAATCAATAGATGAGATGAGGATAATTATTTACTAGTTTTAAGTGTCGCCAGAAATTGTAAATTTGACTTGGAAAAAGGACTTCAATTCATCTACTCAAGCTATTTGCTTCTAATGTAAATTAACATTGCTAAATGGTAGCAACACACATTTTACTCATTACTTCAATAATTACCCAATAATTACTCATTACTAATTTATTGACAAAACTCAACAATTATATTATGGAAAAGAAAAAATAAGTCTTAGCCATGAATATCTTCATTACCGGAGTAAATTCCATCATTTTATGAAGTAAGGTTATTATAGAATGTTAGTTAATACACTAGGAGAGGTTGAAGATATTTTTAATGTAAATAGCTACAATAATTTCAAGAATTTTCAGTACCTGGCATATAATCCATGACCATGTAGAGGTATTTCTGATCTTGAAATGCGAAGTGCAGCTGAACAATCCACTCGGAATTTGCGTAAGCCATGATGTCTCGCTCCTCCCAGAAAAACGCTGAGTCGGAACGTTTGATCTAAACGGAACACAAACAAAACCTCATCATTTCACTCCTTCAATAATACATAGTTTCAATTCTAAGATGGATTGAATTGATTTGACTCGTTCTATAATATGTATATACAATTTCAATTGGAAGATGGTTTAAATTGAAGTAAATACAAATGAAAACGGAAAATTACTTGAAGATATTGGTAGATCGAGTAACGTCACCTGATTTTAAATAAAGGTTGATTCACAACACAAACAATTTGATAAAATGCAAGAGATATAAACATCTAGGTTATAGGCTACTCATATAAAAGTAGATTTGAAATGTTTAGGGTGATGTCACACCAAGCCAGACACAAACAGACAAAATGACCGCTCCGGCTGAGTGGGAAGGCTTTAGCATTGGAGTAGAAGAAACCATATCGCACCAGACGCATCCAGACATTTTGTATCTATAATACAAGTATCATGTTCGACCATGAAAGCATGACAGGCCTGTATGCGCAGTAAATTTCTTAGTCCAATTGTGTCTTGTCCGGCCTGGTGTGACATCACCCTAAAATGAGCAAGAACAAACAGATACCTGATTGAAATTTTCTTGTTATGGAGTCTGTAATTAATGGAAAATTTGAAAAGTGTAAAGACTAGTTGTGAAGTTAAATATGCATGCTGATTTATTCACAATTTGAAATAACTGATCGAAGCATATCAACTTACCATTTCAAATTTACTTAGTAACTTCATGGCAAAAACCCGCTGAGTAGACTTATTCCTCACCTGCAAGACAAAATAATCAATTATGAGAAATAGATATTAATTTATTGTGATACATTCTGTGATTCATTTAGAGTATAAAGTCAACCTTCAAAATTCAAAATTTTAAATCATCATTCCTGGACCGAAAATCAAGTAACGAAGCAGTGTGTGATTACATAACCTATCTTTTGGACAACATTAACATTTTATCAAAATTTTTGGAGAGAAATAGTACAGGCTCAGCCTAGTTTTCCTCCAATGTCATAATTGTATTATGATTATAGTATTTTATACAATAATGAATTATAATTAATTAATGATATTTGTCTTGAAAAATTGACTCAAACTCAACCATTCAAGTTATTTGCTTTTAATGTGAGTCAACATCGATATTAACATTAATGTCAGTAACGCACAAACCTTTAAAAAAAATCTAGTAGAATATTTAATTATGAAAAGTAACTTATCAAGTAATTTTTGTTACTGAGAAAAATTACTCGAATATTTATTGGTTAATTTGAGAAAATCTACAAACAATATTATAATTGATACAGAAAATTGTTAATTACTGACGACCACTGTTTCAATAATTACTAATTATTTATTGATGAATATTGACGAAGCTCAACAATTATTATATTATGGAAAAGAGAAAACCAGTCTTAGCCATGAATATCTTCATTACCGGAGTAAATTCCATCATTTTATGAAGTAAGGTTATTATAGAATGCTAGTTAATACACTAGGAGAGGTTGAAGATATTTTTAATGTAAATAGCTACAATAATTTCAAGAATTTTCAGTACCTGGCATATAATCCATGACCATGTAGAGGTATTTCTGATCTTGAAATGCGAAGTGCAGCTGAACAATCCACTCGGAATTTGCGTAAGCCATGATGTCTCGCTCCTCCCAGAAAAACGCTGAGTCGGAACGTTTGATCTAAACGGAACACAAACAAAACCTCATCATTTGAATCCTTCAATAATATACAGTTCCAATTCAAAGATGGATTAAATTGATTTGACTCGTTCAATAATATACAGAGTGTACAACGAAAGGTGTAACAGCCGAAAACCATAGATTATACGTGAAATTTGCAACAAGAAATGTCCAGTAAAATTTTCTTAGTTTTCGAGAGCTATCAATTTTTCGATATTTTGGAAATAGGTAAACTTACTGTCATTAAAACGTCAATAACTAGAAAAATAGTAGGAAAGAGGAAGAAATTTGCAATAAGATTTATATATATATATATATATATATATAATTTCCCTTTGATTGTCAATTTTTCATCTTTTTATAAACGCTCAAAGTTGAAAAAATACATTCGTCGAGTTCAAAGCTAAATTTCAAACCGGTTTATTCTTGATTTTGATTCAGGGTAACAATATATTTTCAATAATGTTAAAACTTCGCCATTTTATAAGCATTCGTATGAATATAAACTTGTTAGGAAAATTTCAATATCAAAGTAATGGAAAATGCAAATAATATCTATATGGTCTTCAGCTGTTTTATGGGACACTTTGTATACACCTTCAATTCGAAGATGGATTAAATTGAAGTAAATACAAACGAAAACGTGAAATTATTTGAAGATATTGGTAGATCAAGTAACGTCCCCTGATATTCACAATAGAGGTTGATCCACAACATATACTTCAATTCGAAGATGGATTAAATTGAAGTAAATACAAACGAAAACGTGAAATTATTTGAAGATATTGGTAGATCGAGTAACGTCACCTGATTTTAAATAAAGGTTAATCCACAACACAAACAATTTGATAAAATGCAAGAGATAAACATCCAGGTTATAGGCTACTCATATAAAAGTAGATTTGAAATAATTACGGTGAGGTCACATCAAACCAGACACAAACTGACTAAATAACCGCTCAGAACGAGTAGGAAGGCTTTAGCATTGGAGCAGAAGAAACCATATCGCACCAGACGCATCCGGTCATTTTGTATGGTTCATACAAGTATTATGATCGACCATGAAAGCATGACAGGCCTGTATGCGCAGTACATTTATTAGTCCAATTGTGTATTGTCCGGCCTGGTGTGGCATCACCCTAAAATGAGCAAGAGCAAACAGATACCTGATTGAAATCTTCTTGTTATGGAGTCTATAATTAATGGAAAATTTGAAAAGAGTAAAGACTAGTTGTGAAGTTAAATATGCATGCTGATTTATTCACAATTTGAAATAACTGATCGAAGCATATCAACTTACCATTTCAAATTTACTTAGTAACTTCATGGCAAAAACCCGCTGAGTAGACTTATTCCTCACCTGCAAGACAAAATAATCAATTATGAGAAATAGATATTAATTTGAAGATAGATTACAATATTATGATATTTTCAACTTCTTCAGGAAAGAAAGGTTTAACAGAAAAGAGACTGTTACCATAGATAAACAATAGCGTAAGTAGATATCCCATGATATAGGGGGCATTTATGTCGCAACTTTTACTGTTAACTCAAGCTGATTAATATAGATTTTTACTGTTTTGGTCGGGCGAGAATGTATGAACAGCACAATATGAGGGACAACCAGTGTCATACAGCTTCACGGGAAAGAACTACGTGAACTATCGGCTTAACAGTAAAAGTTGCGCCATAAACGCCCTATAACATGGGATATCTACTTTCGCTATTGTTCATCTATGCTATTACTTCGAGTAAACTAATTTTAGTATGATTGAATGATTTCAAGTATGAGTATGTATAATTCATGGATATTCATTGAGAGTAGACGTGAGAAACTCCAAAGATGATTTGAAGGATGATTTTTAATGGAAACTTTAACAGGATTATACTCTAAGGCATCTCAGTTCATTGAAGAATGTGCGAAATTGACTATTAATGTAACCATAAATTGATTTTATTATGAATTCCATCCAAATCTAGTGAATGAACACTGTATTCAGAGATGTAGAACTTTTCCATGACGTAATAAAACCACAATAATGCTAGATTTTTTACTGGAAATCTTCAATTTTCACAAAATCCAGTCTTTAGATGCTCAGGACATCATCTTCAGCCGAAGATTAATCTAGTAAACTCGTTAATAACAAAGATATTGGGCCATATGAATAAAGTTAAGCATTTGCTTGTACTTCTAAAAAATATTAAGCATATGCTTCATTTTCTATGAATAAACGTGAGCAAAACCTTTTGCTCATGCTCATCAAAAAAGTAGTATTTGCTCAAAACTTGCTTGTACTCATAATTGTATGAATAAACTGGAGCAATTGCTCAACTTTTGAAGTATATGCTTCAAAGTCTAGTCTGGAGCAGCTTTTCACCTTTTGCTCATAGTAAAATGGCTCAACTAATTCGTGTAAGGAAGAGGAAACTATACAGATACGATCACAACCAATAGTTGAGAACTATAAAACTCTTTTTAGATTTAACCATAATATATTATATCACCATTATTCCTACAAAAGAATAAATACAAAAGATACCTATCGTATATAAAGATAGCCATCACAGAATAGGAAATAGGCATTTAAGAAGATGAGAGTGTAGACGATTATAAGAAGGCTATTGAGATTATAAGATTATGCTGAAGATTATAGAGATGACATTTTTTACGCTATTATTTCAAAATTCAGAACTCAACTAACCTAAAACTCATAGATAGAGAACAGAGCAGACGACCAAACACAACTTACGCTTACGTGAGTAGCACATTCTAACCTTTTACTATAAAAATAAAGTAAGGCCACAGGTAAGGCGAAACAGCTGATGAAAAATCTTTAAAAGACGTGAGCATTTGCTCCAGAGTTTAGGAGCATAAGGTAAAAGTATA